>NC_034191.2:35311996-35486996 GCF_002021735.2 Oncorhynchus kisutch
GCCCTACACCACCTCACCAGCACCTGATCGACCCCTGGCCTCTACCCCCTTGGCAGCAGATCCGAGAGGATTGGATTGGTGTATCCAAGAGGTAAGAGGAAAGGTGGAGCTATTCCTTCAAACTAGCCGATCTATTCAGATATACAGTACTTGAATTGTCAAGGGATAGGGGTGGCTAGTGGTTGATTTGGAGCTCAACGTTTGAGAGTGAAAGTAGTAGTAGGACCTCCCAACCCAACGCTGCCCTACACACCACCTCAACACACACTACCTCAACACACACTGCTCAAGCCAACATTGGTTCAGCACATTCTTCCTCAGCAAGCGTCATGTAAGGAGCCCTGCCGCCCAGTGCCCCGCCCAGCTACCCTGCTCTTTTCATTAACTCATTGGGAGGACACATCAGCCCCTGACCCTGTGACCCCATCCTCCAGAGATGCCCACTTTGTTCCCATTGGGACTGCAGACCCTGATGAGCTCTCAATAACAGGTCCCCATCGTTAATCATTATTCTCAAAGAGCCAGGAGCAGGAATAATCTAGTTGGCAGATGTCGTGCACGCTCAATTAGCATGTGCTGCTGCTGGGGGAGAGGACCTTAGGAGTGGCGATAGGCAAGAATTCAGGAAGTTATCCATTGTCTGAAGCAGGAAGAGGTTACTAGTAATAGCAGAGATGGAAGAGGACACCCCATTCACTGTTTTTTTCTGGTTCAATAAAAGTCAATGAACTAAGTAGACCAGACCCAGCTGCTATTGTTGTATTTGTGTCTATGCGAGACACACCCAGTTAAGTAGACTGGAACTGACTATTTTATTTCATTGGTAAACTGAGTGAACTATCTTCATTTAATGAGTGAATTCTATTCATTTATCTGCCATCTTTGGTAATAGCCAGCAGACATATGTTGATGGACTATATGCACTGACCCTTTTGACTCATCACATACTATTATCTATCCTCTTGCCTAGTCACTTTATCCCTACCTTTATGTACATATCTACTTCAATTGCCTCATACTCCTGCACATCGCCTCGGTACTGGTACCCTGTGTATATAGCTAAGTTATCATTACTCATTGACTGGTGTAACCGATGTGAAATGGCTAGCTAGTTAGCGGTGGTGCGCGCTAACAGCGTTTCAATCAGTGACGTCACTTGCTCTGAGACCTTGAAGTAGTTGTTCCCCTTGCTCTTTTGTGGTGCGATGTGTAACGATGCTCCGTGGGTGTCAGTTGTCAATGTGTGCAGAGGGTCCCTGGGTCAAGCCCAGGTAGGGGCGAGGAGAGGGACGGAAGCTATACGGTTATACTGGTACCCTGTGTATATAGCTAAGTTATCGTTACTCATTGACTCAGTACTGGTACCCTGTGTATATAGCTAAGTTACCATTTATTAATTGACTCAGTACTGGTACCCTGTGTATATAGCTAAGTTATCATTACTCATTGACTCAGTACTGGTACCCTGTGTATATAGCTAAGTTACCATTTATTAATTGACTAAGTACTGGTACCCTGTGTATATAGCTAAGTTATCATTACTCATTGACTCAGTACTGGTACCCTGTGAATATAGCTAAGTTATCATTACTCATTGACTCAGTACTGGTACCCTGTGAATATAGCTAAGTTATCATTACTCATTGGACACTGTGTTAACAACCCTCCAGGCAAGCTTCAATGCCATACAACTCTCCTTCCGTGGCCTCCAATTGCTCTTAAATACAAGTAAAACTAAATGCATGCTCTTCAACCGATCGCTACCTGCACCTACCCGCCTGTCCAACATCACTACTCTGGACGGCTCTGACTTAGAATACGTGGACAACTACAAATACTTAGGTGTCTGGTTAGACTGTAAACTCTCCTTCCAGACCCATATCAAACATCTCCAATCCAAAGTTAAATCTAGAATTGGCTTCCTATTTCGCAACAAAGCATCCTTCACTCATGCTGCCAAACATACCCTTGTAAAACTGACCATCCTACCAATCCTCGACTTTGGCGATGTCATTTACAAAATAGCCTCCAATACCCTACTCAACAAATTGGATGCAGTCTATCACAGTGCAATCCGTTTTATCACCAAAGCCCCATATACTACCCACCATTGCGACCTGTACGCTCTCGTTGGCTGGCCCTCGCTTCATACTCGTCGCCAAACCCACTGGCTCCATGTCATCTACAAGACCCTGCTAGGTAAAGTCCCCCCTTATCTCAGCTCGCTGGTCACCATAGCATCTCCCACCTGTAGCACACGCTCCAGCAGGTATATCTCTCTAGTCACCCCCAAGACCAATTCTTTCTTTGGCCGCCTCTCCTTCCAGTTCTCTGCTGCCAATGACTGGAACGAACTACAAAAATCTCTGAAACTGGAAACACTTATCTCCCTCACTAGCTTTAAGCACCAACTGTCAGAGCAGCTCACAGATTACTGCACCTGTACATAGCCCACCTAAAATTTAGCCCAAACAACTACCTCTTTCCCAACTGTATTTAATTTTTATTTATTTATTTATTTTGCTCCTTTGCACCCCATTATTTTTTTATTTCTACTTTGCACATTCTTCCATTGCAAAACTACCATTCCAGTATTTTACTTGCTATATTGTATTTACTTTGCCATCATGGCCTTTTTTTGCCTTTACCTCCCTTCTCACCTCATTTGCTCACATTGTATATAGACTTGTTTATACTGCATTATTGACTGTATGTTTGTTTTTACTCCATGTGTAACTCTGTGTCGTTTTATCTGTCGAACTGCTTTGCTTTATCTTGGCCAGGTCGCAATTGTAAATGAGAACTTGTTCTCAACTTGCCTACCTGGTTAAATAAAGGTAAAATAAAATTAAAAAAAATAAATAAATTGACTCAGTACTGGTACCCTGTGAATATAGCTAAGTTACCATTACTCATTGACTCAGTACTGGTACCCTGTGTATATAGCTAGGTTATCGTTACTCATTGTATATTATATTAAAAATGTATAGTATATTAAAAATGACCCTTACTACTGACCCAAATAATGACCCAACAATGACCCAAATAATGACCCAATAATGACCCAAATAATGACCCAACAATGACCCAAATAATGACCCAATAATGACCCAAATAATGACCCAACAATGACCCAAATAATGACCCAAGTAATGACCCAACATTGACCCAAATAATGACCCAACAATGACCCACATAAAGACGTTAGCAAGCTGTTGCATATCAACAGCTGCAGTTGACAGTTTCTTGATATTTTCAGCATCTATAGATCAATTTGAAGAATTCAAAGAAGTGTGCAGCCAGAAATGTCTGTAGTCTACTATGTTGCTATTTTAAGTGTGGTGACGAGTGGCTTTTATTTAAGTCTACCTCAGATTTATAGTACAGTAACAATCAGTCTGATTCCTCTGGGCCAGAAAGTGAGTTTTTGAAAGAGTTCAGTAAAACAAGCAGCTGTTAGTTTAAGTCCTATATCAACACATTGGTTAATGTAATCAGTGCTATGTGCCACGAGGCCTCATAATGCATGGTATCCTTTTCAAATAGAGTTGGACTGAATGATACTCAGGTGGGCCAACGCTTAAAAAAGCACCCATATTAAGTGCTAAGAAAAATACATTCCCATTCATAAATTTATTATGAATGACTCCATAGAGTACACGTGAAACAATTTTCTTTGAGGCATATTGGAGGCAGTCTATTAGTGTGGGGCTTTGAGGCAGTCTGTTAGTGTGGGGCTTTGAGGCAGTCTGTTAGTGTGGGGCTTTGAGGCAGTCTATTAGTGTGGGGCTTTGAGGCAGTCTGTTAGTGTGGGGCTTTGAGGCAGTCTGTTAGTGTGGGGCTTTGAGGCAGTCTATTAGTGTGGGGCTTTGAGGCAGTCTATTAGTGTAGGGCTTTGTGGCAGTCTATTAGTGTGGGGCTTTGAGGCAGTCTGTTAGTGTGGGGCTTTAAGGCAGTCTATTAGTGTGGGGCTTTGAGGCAGTATTAGTGTGGGGCTTTGAGGCAGTCTATTAGTGTGGGGCTTTGAGGCAGTCTATTAGTGTGGAGCTTTGAGGCAGTCTATTAGTGTGGGGCTTCTTTGGCAGTCTATTAGTGTGGGGCTTTGAGGCAGTCTGTTAGTGTGGGGCTTCTTTGGCAGTCTATTAGTGTGGGGCTTTGAGGCAGTCTATTAGTGTGGAGCTTTGAGGCAGTCTATTAGTGTGGGGCTTCTTTGGCAGTCTATTAGTGTGTGGCTTTGAGGCAGTCTGTTAGTGTGGGGCTTCTTTGGCAGTCTATTAGTGTGGGGCTTTGAGGCAGTCTATTAGTGTGGGGCTTTGAGGCAGTCTGTTAGTGTGGGGCGTTGAGGCAGTCTATTAGTGTGGGGCTTTGAGGCAGTCTATTAGTGTGGGGCTTTGAGGCAGTCTGTTAGTGTGGGGCTTTGAGGCAGTCTGTTAGTGTGGGGCTTTGAGGCAGTCTATTAGTGTGGGGCTTTGAGGCAGTCTGTTAGTGTGGGGCTTTGAGGCAGTCTGTTAGTGTGGGGCTTTGAGGCAGTCTATTAGTGTGGGGCTTTGAGGCAGTCTATTAGTGTAGGGCTTTGTGGCAGTCTATTAGTGTGGGGCTTTGAGGCAGTCTGTTAGTGTGGGGCTTTAAGGCAGTCTATTAGTGTGGGGCTTTGAGGCAGTATTAGTGTGGGGCTTTGAGGCAGTCTATTAGTGTGGGGCTTTGAGGCAGTCTATTAGTGTGGAGCTTTGAGGCAGTCTATTAGTGTGGGGCTTCTTTGGCAGTCTATTAGTGTGGGGCTTTGAGGCAGTCTGTTAGTGTGGGGCTTCTTTGGCAGTCTATTAGTGTGGGGCTTTGAGGCAGTCTATTAGTGTGGAGCTTTGAGGCAGTCTATTAGTGTGGGGCTTCTTTGGCAGTCTATTAGTGTGTGGCTTTGAGGCAGTCTGTTAGTGTGGGGCTTCTTTGGCAGTCTATTAGTGTGGGGCTTTGAGGCAGTCTATTAGTGTGGGGCTTCTTTGGCAGTCTATTAGTGTGGGGCTTTGAGGCAGTCTGTTAGTGTGGGGCGTTGAGGCAGTCTATTAGTGTGGGGCTTTGAGGCTGTCTATTAGTGTGGGGCTTTGAGGCAGTCTATTAGTGTGGGGCTTTGAGGCAGTCTATTAGTGTGGGGCTTTGAGGCAGTCTATTAGTGTGGGGCTTTGAGGCAGTCTGTTAGTGTGGGGCGTTGAGGCAGTCTATTAGTGTGGGGCTTTGAGGCAGTCTATTAGTGTGGGGCTTTGAGGCAGTCTATTAGTGTGGGGCTTTGAGGCAGTCTATTAGTGTGGGGCTTTGAGGCAGTCTATTAGTGTGGGGCTTTGAGGCAGTCTATTAGTGTGGGGCTTTGAGGCAGTCTATTAGTCTGGGGCTTCTTTGGCAGTCTATTAGTGTGGTGAAGTATTTGGATCTGAACAAGCTGATCCAAAACTACACAAGAGTACAGACGGTAGCTGTTCAGTTAAAATCCCATGATGGGAATGGCTGTATAAGATACTGTTTATGCAAGACGGATGTCAAGGTAAAAGGCGTCAATCAAAGACACAGTGACAGAAAAGTTGAGAATTACAATGATAGCTGAGGATATGGTTAATATTATGAGTGAGGTGTAAGGTGTGAAGTGTTAGTGTATAAGGGCTGAGGTGTTGCGTTATTACATGTATGAGGCAGAGTGGCGTGAGTCAAGTTAATATCCAGTTGGGTTGTTGAACATATTCATGATAAGATGGCCATGCTACAGGTCCTACATCTGGGTTCTACATTTTCAGTCAGTTGATGAGATGACGTAGTCACAGTGGGTGCGCAGAGGAAGCCATAATGCAACAGCAGGCTGCAATGCATCATGGAGCTGGGTGTCACATCAGTACCTGCATCCCCTGACGATGACCATCCAGGCCAGGTAACCACGAGTCGTATGGCATCAGAATGTGGAGGGGTTTCGTTATGGATGCCATGCAGCCTAGGTTGGAGTCAGAGGGAAACATCAAGGCAACATAAAGGCACCATTCCTTTTGGCACTCAGCCCATCAATTCTGCCCAGCCTAATGTGCTACACCTCTGTTAACACTATACAAGTGACACACTCTCCCTCTGAAGCTCCCTTAGACCATGCTGAGGTCATATTGTGTGTGTGTGTGTGTGTGTGTGTGTTTACATATATACTGTGAAGATAAGTTGGTCTCCATTGAGACAATACAGTACATCCAGGGCCTAGAGGACTAACAGATTTGGATGCTATAACACATACCACACACACCTTCAGTCCAGCTTGAAATACAACAACATCCCATTTATCATCCTTGACATCCACCAGCCATAAAGCACCCAATGACCCGGTGGGCCTACAATAAACCCACTCTCTGAACCCCTCAACTCTCCTGGGTCTCTTACACCTTCCTCTATGTTAACCTTGGCCTCCCCTCCCAGCTCACTGTCCACCTCCCTGGCCTCCACTGCACTGGGTTGATCCGCAAGATTCTAAAACCCACGGACCGCCAGTTACCCATCCCTGCCCTGGGACATTAATCAGCTGCTAACTGAAGAACTGAAAGACAGACTGACTGACCCACACTGGTTAGGGCCATTGGAGGAGGTAATGGGGTTTCTACAACAGTTCTATATGGAGACAGCTAAAGAAACACACAAGACTGTTTCTAACTACAGTATGAGCCTGGTTGTAGCCACAGTGTCTTCTGACAAGATAACAAAGGTAACTCCACTTGCTGAGGAAACACACACAAGCCATCTCCTCTTTCTCACGTCCCTTAGGATAATGGGTTAAACTAGCCATACCTCAGGGACACCACCATACAATTTGGATACACTTGTGCTTTCACATCGGTGGAACAAATCCATGTATAAATCTGTAATAAATGGAAAGTGTTTCTCCCCTGACAGTTCTCTGACAAATGGTGATTACAGCTTCCCATCAGGTCCTGGAACAGAACAGACAGCCGGTGGAACAACACTCTGGTGTTCCAATGCTCTTACATAGACCACAGGCCCTCCTGCTAACCTCATTAAGTGTTATTGGCATTGCCGGCCCGGCCCCCCCCCCTAAATCCTTCCCCCCCTCCACCCAGGAACGTCTCTCTTCCTTCCCCCAGAAGACTGACCTGTTTGAAGTGAAAGAGCACCAGATAAATCAGGTACTGTGCTGCTGAATCGTAGCCTGTTAAGTCTCTCTTCACGCAGTGGACCACTGCTGTGCAGCTCTATGGAAACCTGTAGGTCTCAAAACTCGGAGGACAGAACCGATAGCCATACTTTCATTTATTATTCACCTCCTCTGAATAGCTGGAATTTGAACCTCAGAGAGGAATGAATAGGATTTCAAGCACACTGTATGTCTTGAGTTCCCACATTTCTTTTGTAACAGTTTGCTGGAAAAACATAGTCTGGAGATGAAGGGGGAAATATTGATCAGTTGTCATGGCAATATCTGATTTCTAACACATCCTTTAGATCCAGCTTTTTTTCGAGAGAAAGTAGAAAAAGGAAATACAAAGTGAAATAAGTATTCTCATATGATTTGGACAAGGCCTCGTTATTTCCCCTGAGAACTACTCATCAAAAACAAACACCATTTTTGACGGCTTGTTTGTTCAGTTGTAATGACAAATAATGAAATACACAAGCATAGCAATTCCGATATTTCATAACTCAAATATCCGCTTGGTAAACAACATTTAGAAAGTTTGCATATAGAAAATACAGTGCATTCGGAACGTATTCAGACCCCTTGACTTTTTCAATATTTTCTTACGTTACAGCCGGATTCTAAAATGGATTAAATAAATAAAAATCCTCATCAATCTACACACAATCCCTATAATGACAAAGCAAAAACAGGTTTTCGAGATTTTTGCAAATGTATAAAAACAAACAGAAATACCTTATAAGTATTCAGACCCTTTTCTATAAGACTTGAAATGTAGATCAGGTGCATCCTGTTCCCATTTATCATCCTTGAGATGTTTCAACAACTTGTTTAGAGTCCACCTGTTTAGAGTTTGCCAAAACACACTTAAAGGACTCTCAGATGAGAAACAAGATTCTCTGGTCTGATGAAACCAAGATTCAACTCTTTGGCCTGAATGCTAAGAGTCACGTCTGGAGGAAACCTGGCACCATCCCTACGGTGAAGCATGGTGGTGGCAGCATCATGCTGTGGAGATGTTTTTAGCGGCAGGGACTGGGAGACTAGTCAGGATCGAG
Source organism: Oncorhynchus kisutch (assembly GCF_002021735.2). Lineage (NCBI taxonomy): Eukaryota > Metazoa > Chordata > Actinopteri > Salmoniformes > Salmonidae > Oncorhynchus > Oncorhynchus kisutch. The sequence goes on from NC_034191.2 coordinate 35,320,223, forward strand.
GGAAAGATGAACGGAGCAAAGTACAGAGATCCTTGATGAAAACCTGCTCCAGAGTGCTCAGGACCTCAGACTGGGACGATAGTTCACCTTCCAACAGGACAACGACCCGAAGCACACAGCCAAGACAACGCAGGAGTGGCTTCAGGACAAGTCTCTGAATGTCCTTGAGTGGCCTAGTTAGATTCCAGACTTGAACCCGATCGAACATCTCTGGAGAGACCTGAAAATAGCTGTGCAGCAACACTCCCCATCCAACCTGACAGAGCTTGAGAGGATCTGCAGAGAAGAATGTAAGAAACTCCCCAAATACAGTTGTGCCAAGCTTGTAGCGTCATACCCAAGAAGACTTGAGGCTGTAATCGCTGCCAAAGGTGCTTCAACAAAGAACTGAGTAAAGGGTCTGAATACTTATGTAAATGTTCAGATATTTATTTTTAAAACATTTGCAAAAATGAATTTTCTGGCAACAACTCTGATGTAAATTCCTGCAGTCAGCATGCCAATTGCACACTTCCTCTAAACGTTAGACATCGGTGGCATTGTGTTGTGTGAGAACTGCATATTTTAAAATGGCCTTTTATTGTCCCCAGCACAAGATCCACCTGTGTAATTATCATGCTGTTTAATCAGCTTCTTGATATGCCACACCTGTCAGATGGATGGATTATCTCGACAAATGACAAATGCTCACTAACAGGGATTTAAACAAATTTGTGCACAAATTTTGAGATAAATAAGCTTTTTGTGCGTATGGAAAATGTCTGTGATATTTTATTTCAGCTGATGAAACATGGGACCAACATTTTACATGTTGCATTATATTTTTGTTCAGTGTAGATATTCTAATGTCTATTATCAATATTAATTGTGTTTTTAAAACTATATGAAGCGAGAAAGCCAAATGAATGTCTCGCGGTTGGGATAACTTGAATTAGGGTCCCTCGTGGGGGCGGCCACACATTGCATTACTCAACAATCTCACTGAGCTCCTGAATGGCTGAACGGGCACATCATGTCTTGTTAGGCATGGGCCAATAACCTAATGAACAAGACCATAGGTCAAAGTGCAATGTTAAAATATTCTTGGAGGAGCTGAGGAACTTTCCAAGAGCCTGCCACCAGGGAGAAACGCATTGAGAGCTCCAACAATCAATCCCCAGTTCAGGGGGAGACAGAAGTAAAAGTTTCAGTCAGTAGAAGCGGAGAATGCCATATCAGGAAGTTGTGGTGAATTCTGTTCCGACTGTCGTAACAATTTAATGTTTTCGTCTATCACGAGAGACTAGCAAGGAGGTGATGTCATCAATGAAAATGCACTATTGAAAATGAGAAGACGACGGAATGTGTTGCACTCAATATAGCCTTGAATTATTGGTGCACTTAAATCTGGTGTAGAACATATGGTCACTCATGCAGAATCAATCCATTTTATATGAGCACTCCTCTAGCTGCGCCGTGAAACGAAATAACATTTTGAGTAATAAAAACACATCAAATGGAGGGTGGAGGACACAGCTGTGAAGCGTTGCCTTAAAGGGGCAATATTTACTACTGTTCATGTTTTCCTCATGGACTGTCAGTGCTGTCAGGGCTGCAGCAGTTTGACTGAAAAACAGATCAAGGATTGTGGCGTTAAAGACGACTGTTCAGTTTGTAAATGTGGCCTGCTTCTCTCTATAGGCATTGTCTCCATAGTCTCTCTCTGTGCTGTAGCGTAGCACATGGATTTAGGACCTAATATAATAAGGATTTTCACAGAGCACATGTTTGGATAAGATTTACAGGACGCTGGTCGTGTGCCGGGCTCCTTACTGTGCACATATTTCCCTCCTCCATCTTTATGGAGTTAATAAAACTGTATTTGTTTTCTCTGAGTGCTGGACAAATGAGTTGAAGGATGAAAACTGGGGTCTGGGCTTGCCTTTGTATACATAAGCAACATCACATCAACTGTCGCCCCTGGGAGATGAAGCACTCACTCATCAAATAAACTGAAGCATATGCAGCAGATCTATGTGAAGAGTTATGGACCGAAGCTTGACAAACACCAGTAGATCTGCCCAGGCCCGGTCATGATATGAATGATACTAGTGTTCCTACACAGTTGGAGTATTCCCTTGTGTGGGCGGTCGGCCATAATAAAACATGGGATGGTTGAAATGTGCAATCAGAATCCAATCAATAATGACGGACATTGTGATGACAGCCCATCTGTGTGCAGTGTATTTGAAGCAACCTGATCAATCATGTTTGAAGAATGTACCGTATTAATGTTCAAGATTGAACAGCCAAGCATTTTGTTTGTCAAGCCTACATATGGAGGTGACCTAACTAGTCTGAACATACAGAGCTTAATGCACTGATGTTTAGCCCACAGATCTGACCATTAAGATACATCTATGCCTATGTTCCAAAAGGCACCCTATTCCTTACGTAGTCATACCATATATATTCTAATATGTGTAAATAAGGTTGGACTCTATGGATCAGGCCTTAACATTAGCATGGAACACCTACAATGGAACGCCAAGAGCATAACAACTCGAGCTCCCAGTTCTCCCCTTGGCCCCCAGCAGGTTGGCTGTCCATTAAAAAGGAAGCAAACAAACATCTGCTGCCTCTTCAAATGGCCTCTCTAGCTCCAGCTGAGACAACTCTGAACATACAGTACTGTATCTCTTATTTAGATCGGATCAGTCTTCCACTGTGTCTTCCAGTAAGGCAGTTGACCGAGGGGGCTTTGACTCTTCTTCTCACTCCCTAAGAGCCTCTATCCTTCTATCCTCGGCTCTAACACAGGCCCAGTACACCTGGAAAGGCCATTCCGTCCCTACCAATCCACGGCCAAGTCACTGGTAATGTGCTGAGGGCTCAGGAACGGAGAATCGGCTCAAGGTGACGGATGGTTAATGGCTTAGACAGAAAGAACCGGTAGATTTCTTCTGTTTTTGCTACATGTTGTTGATTTATATGAGGCGTATTGGAGGCATGTTTTGGAGATTCTTCTCTCTTATGACTGCATATCCACATGGTCCTCTTTAGTTTCACACACAGGTTGTGAAAGGTAAAGGACAACTAATAATAGAATGGCACTTTTATTTGACCATGTTTGAACTACCTGTATTGTAATTAGACAGAGAATCCATTCATTAAGCCCGTAGGCTGGCACCAGGTGAGGCTAGGACTGGTTTCAATCAGGTCCTCCAGGATAAGAACCATCAACACTCAATTTGACCTGGTGTTCCACCTCTACTGAGGGAAAATCAGAGCAGAGCAGATCGATGGGCATATGGTGAATCTCACAGACGATTGTCCAGGATCCTCGCCACTAACATGGTAAACACAACACCTTAATGCACAGAGAGCAACAAGGAATCTTTTTCTTAGCGTTCAGGCGAGTTCATTGCCATATAGCAGCCATTATGGCCCTAATGATGCTAATGCTAAGCACGTAGCGCACTGGACAGTCAGGGTATGCCTGTCAATTCTAGCTACAGGCTTCTATCTACACTCAGACACATGGTTCCACAGTCCACACACATCCCACATTTACAGCAGAATCACTTGCAGCTCTTACAATGGGAAAAATATCAATACAAATGTTGCATTTTATCAGTCATATGATGGAATTATGAGATCTATATCTAAGCAGGGTCAGTTCACTGGAGGGTGGATTTGGGTCTACTGATGCCAGCAGACTTGATCTATCTCTATCAGCTTGGCAGTAAGTGAGATCTTGGCCTGGCCAAGTGACCCAAACCCTCTGTTTCGGCCTGGTCATCACAAAGCCAACTCTGCACCTGCTTTGCTTTTGAAGAAGAACTGATCTCTTGACTGTTCGTAACCTACAGAAAAATATGTTTTTTGCGTAACAACTAACTCTCAGGCTCCGGTGAAGACATACATGGCAAGACTGCAGCACGTATCCAATGAGCAAATTAAAGATTAACAGAGATGTAGCGGGTTTTCCGCTATTAACGCCAGACCTCAAACATTAGTGATAATGGAGTCTCTCTCCTGGTGCATGATGGTCCTACGGAGGTGCGGGAGAAGGTCACTATCTTGCAGTAGGAAGCTGGCGGCTTCACGCTAGTCAAAGACCTAAGACCTCTACACCTTCCACATCCTGTCGGTCAGAAAAACACTCTTCGCCGGCAACATCTGTGACATCGCGTGTGGGGGGGAAAAAACGACGGTGTTATTCTAATTTTAACATAGCAGCTTCAATTGAAAAGCCAAGCCACCTTGCCTGCCTTAGGGCCTCCCAGTGGACCAGTGTTTACACTGCTGAGCAAGCCTTCTCTCACAAAAGCAGATATTCATTACAGCAAAAGAAAACTCAGTCCAGACTCAAACTTCTCGTAAAGATTCTTTGGCACCATTGTAACCATTCAATGTTTCGCCTGTTTTAAATATATACGCTTATGAGGATTCTTGTTTATTTGCTAATGTTTAGTGGTTCAATAATCCGGCCCTATTGCTGGCTCCGTCTCTGATGTGTTTGGTAAAGCCTGTCAGGCAGCACCCCCAGAAGTTATACAACTCAGCATCAGGCAATTTGTTCCTACAGAGCTGGAAATAATCTGTGTGCAGTTAGAGTAGGTTGGACAAGTTGGATTACTCCACATTTATTTCTGTCTGCACATTTCCAAATATAACTGACGGGCTTATCACCATTTCCAAATTCTATTCTGTGCATTACTTGAAAGATGTAGTGGGAAGGCAAGTGCCTTACGATTTCGGGATGTTTCTGACTGACCCCAGATGGTACAAGGACAATAGGGTCTAAGTCGCACCAATTATGTTTCTAAATAGAAACAGGTCTCAATGCAGATCCAGGTATAAGCCAGGTAAACAGTAATTGTGAAACCATAGAAACTCAAAGAGGAACTTGTCTGATGTACTAAATAGGAGACTAGTAAGAACGTTATCCAGTGGTTACACAACCAAGACGTTATTAAAGAAAATTAGGAAGAGAACTTCCAGAGGGAAGTTCATGAAGGTTATACCTGCCTTGTTAATCGCAGCTAATCATGCTGTCAAGTTTTTTGGGGGTTGGGGGCTGTGTCTAGGGGTGGAGGGGTGAGAGGGTGGACGTCTGTGTTCAGGAGTTCTGACCAGACCTCAAAGCTGATTTGAACAAGAACACAGGAGTTGCCAGCCAACCCACAGACCGACCTGTCAGTGGTCATCCAACGGTTCCCGCTAAAGCTCGCTACATAAACACATTTCTGTTCAAGGAATCTGGAAGACATTCATGAATTGGCCCAGAACAAACAATGAAACCTGTACTCATTACAACCAGATGCAGGGTATTAATCTTGATCCCAAACACAGGCGGGAGAATTAGAATCACTTCAAGCACTTTAATCTGTTAACTAGGTCCTCCAACTTCCATTTAGCAGTCAGACTGATTCAGGAATTTAACCGAGCTAAGACCGGAGGAATTTGGAGCGTAAATGTTGGTTACAGACGAGATTATGTCATCCCTTTGTCAGCTGACAGCGAGCAACTGCAAACCACTTTCCAAGCCCTTTGGGTTTAAAGGCAAATAAGTCTGGTCTTTTGTCTCACAGTCACAAGATCATCAGACCAATAAATGCTCCTGTTACCCAGGAGCCCAAACAAAACACTCAGTTTCCTTCAGAGACTCCTGTGGGAGTGGGACTAACCAGAGAGACACTCCATAGCAGGCAAAAGACTGTCCAATCAGTCAACAGAGAGACTGTCCAATCAGTCAACCAACACTCCCACACACACCTGCTGAAGTGAAACAAACTCTCTCACAGATAGTCACATGCTCTCTCTCTTTATAGAAATCAGTAGAGGAATCCAGGGGAATCTTCTCATCATGTCCACTCTGGTTTTCCCTCTACTCATAATGCAGGGTTTTCAATCCAAGCTTTACAGCTGTGAGACTAACTATTGGCATGTATGGTTAAATAAGAATGGGTATAAATGGGACTTAGGGCACATTACAAAATGCCCCAAGATTACCTAGATACAGTCCACAAGGCTTCATTTCCTCAAGGTCTGATTAAGATTGGAATGTTCGGGTGCATAGTCTAACCAATAGTCTCCAGAGCCATATTATACACACTCTCTAGTATACACAGTATGATTCTGTCCAGAGCCATCCAAACATACACATGATCACACATCATCACAAACTGAGAAGTGAGGAGAGTCAGGACATCACTAGCAGTTGTCCTCAGTGGTTGCTGATGAACAGCAAGTGTCAGACCCCAGACAGTGCTACTTGACTATGGTCAGGAAGTCTCCACACACACACACACACACACACACACACACACACACGCACAGTCTTGCAGAACTAAACTTGTGGGGACACACAATTCAGTCCCATTCAAAATCCTATTTTCCCCAAATCCTAACCACTAACACTAACCTTAACCCTAACCTGTACCCTAACATGAATTCCTAACCCTTAACCCTAACCATAGCTCCTAACCCTAACCCTAAGCCTAACCCTAGCTCTTAACCCTAACCCTAAAGCTAACCCTAGCTCCTAACCTTAACCCTAAACCTAACACGTACCCTAACCCTAACCCAAAAACCTAACCCTAACTCCTAACCTTAACCCTAAACCTAATTCTAACCCTAACACTAATTCTAACCTTAACCCTAAACCCTCTAGAAATAACATTTGACCTTGTGGGGACCAACAAAATGTCCCCCGTTGGTTAAAAGAAAAATTGTTTGCTATTCTTGTAGGGACTTCTGGTCCCCACAAGTATAGTTAAACACGTTCACACGTCCACACACGCACGCACACACACACACACACACACACACACACACACACACACACACACACACACACACACACACACACACACACACACACACACACACACACACACACACACACACACACACTTGTAAACGCACACAAACATGTACAGATGTGGACACACACACACATACACACGCAGACACACACACAACCACATGTGCACACATTCACACACAGAGAGAGAAATTAGGGAATCCTGGAAAGTAAAAGTCAATGTAGCAGGATGTTTTCCTCTGAGAGAAATAAACGTGGTTGAGAGGATTAATTTCCTCCAGCTCATAGCCAGAGGAACATTATTCAAGCAAGGTACCACAGAAATAATTTCCTGGGCTATTTAAATGCAGTGAGTCAGCATATTTTTTAAAAGCCATTTATTTCTGTCTGCTAACTAGCATGTCATTAGGAAGAGACTCCAACAGAGAGAGACAAAGAGAGCGAGGGAGGGAGGGAGGTAGGGAGGGAGAACCTCTGGGAAAGGAGGAAGAGTGTCTAACAGTGACCTGTTTCTCTCTGTATAACTGACAGATCTAGGGGACAATTGAGGACATTAGATGAGCAGTATCAGTATCTTTACAGTGATAAAAACAGAATCTCAGTCAGCCAGACTAACACCTGGAACCCCAGTCTCTTACTTGAACGTGATAAATGTCATGATGCGACACCAGAAATGTTTCTGTTTCTAACAGATAAAACTAATCGGATCAAACTCAGATGGGGTGTAGCTATCACCTGACTTGGAAGGAACATATGTGTGAGAGACATGATTGCAGTCACCCGAGTTAGCATTATTGTCTCAGCCCCTAACCCCTCTCACCAGACACACACAGAGCTATCCACATACACACTTATCCACACACGCACACATTCACGTAAGCACACGAGCACACACACACACACACATACACACACGACAGTGACTCCTTCTGACTACACTAAATGCCAGACATACTATGACTTCCAACGCTCAATCATTTTGCTGCATAATCCACCAACAACGAGAGAGCAGCAAATTCCCCAGGCACTGTCCATGAAAGTCTTTTCACAAAAACACCCTGAACAAAATCAGGCTTTTCTGGCTAAAACCAGATGTGACCTGTCCCTAGCATTTCATCGTCCCTGCTCATTTCCTGTTTCCTTACTTCCTGCAGACCGACATGTCGTTTCACCAAAGCCCGGCAGTTCTAAAGCATAACGAAGTGAGACAGAGTAGTGTTCACAAGCGCCGTAAACGTAGCCAATAAGACCGGCCTCGGATGTCTCAGACCTATCATGTGTTTAACACGTTGTGGAGAGCACTGAGACCGGGGCGGGAGCATCGACCCACAACACACAGCATCAACGCTACAAACTGCATGTCACAATCTGAAGGATTACAATTAGAATAGTGCCCTCTGACATCAGTGATTAGAAGCAGGTGGACGATTGGCCCCCACATCGGTGAAGGAGGCGGTGTCGCAGTGTACCCGCCACAGCTTGGCGCTCGCGCCAAAGAGGGCTCTGTTCAAACTTATGAGGAGTGTTGAAAAGGAGGAGGAGGAGGGAGCGAATCGGCAGTTTGTACTGAGTCTCCCTAACGTGCTGGCAGGGCCAGGCTTCACTTACAGACTTCTGTCAGTGTGCATTCTCTTTGGGTCCGGGCCTAGAGAGCGTGAGTTGTGGTGAAAACACATAACGCCAGATCCCTGGCCTCTGTAACCCAATAGCCTTTCTCTTTCTTTCCACACTCCCTTACTGTCTGCCTCTTTCTCAGGAGCAAAGCTGATCTCAGTATGAGTAACAGACATTGGTTTTAATGGTCCTTCCACACGCACGGGTGTGCTCACTGTTTCCCGATGTGAAAGAACTCTGTGAACATCACACTTTGCATGTTTGAGGGAATTGGCCTGCTAAATGCTGTGCAGAATCACTTATCTACGAATGTCCTTACATCCAAAATAGCTACTTATGATGAACCTGCACAGCACCTTGCTCAGACCGATCCTCTTGAATGCGTTGATTGTCTGTATGTATGTCTGCCTAATGGTTAACGGATATACTTATTCCATATTTTGCCGTGTTATAGCCTGAATTCAAAACATATTTTTCTCTCACCCATCTACCCAGAATACACCATAATGACAAAGTCAAAACATGTTTTTAGAAATGTTTGCAAATTTCTTGAAAATTAAATACAGAAATATGTAATTTACATAAATATTCACACCTCTGAGTCAATACATGTTACAGTCACGTTTGGCAGTGATTACAGCTGTGAGTCTGTCTGGGTAAGTCCCTAAGAACGTTGCACACCTGGATTGTACAATATTTACCCATTATTCTTTTCAAAATGGTTCAATTGGTCGTTGATCATTGCTAAACCATTTTCAAGTCTTGCCATAGATTTTCAAACTCAGCCACTCATTCACTGTCTTCTTGGTAAGCAACTCCAGTGTAGATTTGTTCTTGTGTTTTAGGTTATTGTCCTGCTTGAAAGGGGAATTAATCTACCAGTGTCTGGTGGAAAGCAGACTGAAGCAGGTTTTCTTCTATGATTTTACCTGTGCTTAACTCCATTCCATTTATTTTGTATCCTGAAAACTCCCCAGTCCTTAATGATTACAAGCATACCCATAACATGAGGCAGCCACCACTATGTTTGACACCAGTGACACAAAATCTAAATTTAATCAATTTGAAATTCAATGCTGGAACACAACAAAATGTGAAAAAAAAGTAAAGGGGTATGAATACTTTCTCAAGGCACCGTAATAGACTAAGATCGCCCCGCTACAGATCGGTTCAGACCCAAACATATGGGCCTGAGGAACAGACAGTCAACAGGCGCTGTAGTGTACATACCTATCTGTATCGCTAACTGTTTCTGTTCCACAACATCCACATGAATATACGGACCATAATATACCATTGCGGGTGAGGCCCTTAAGTACATTGGGATGTGGCCCCTAAGGTCCCATAAAGGCTGACTGATTTACCTGTGGCACACTGGCATGAGGTTAGTAATTCATACTTTATATCCAGGGGGTTCCCTGGTGGTTATCTAATGGTTCTCCTGGGGTTCCAGGTGACTCAGGGCTGGGTAAAGATCCAGAGAAAGGATGGCGTGCCTCCTTGCTGTGTGATGATGTTATCCAGACGTGTTCTATACAACACAGACCAGGATTAGGGAACATGGAGGAAAGAAAACATCATAAATCTACATTGGAGAGGTTAGCTCTCTCCCCTCATCTCTTTCTTCCCCTTTCCCTGTTCCCTCAACCATTGACAAATACAAAATCCACAACAGAATATAAAAGTCTCAACATGATCAAATAATTGTGCCATCTCTCTCATGGTCTGACAATGTGGTCTCTTTAGAATATGGTGGTTGGTACCCCTACACATATCTATCTTTGTCATCCGATATGCACATTGTAAATATGGTACTGGAACCAACCCTGTAAATAGCTTCTTACTTTCTCCTATTCTTCTTATTTCTTATTTCTTGTGTTTTTGTTGTACCTTATGTTTTTTTTTTGTGCTACATCGATATTGATTACTGCATTGTTGGGTTTGGAGCTTGCAAGAAAGGCAATGCAGTGTACCTGTGCACGTGACATTAAGAGCGTGCAACTTGAAATACTATGGTTATATACAGTAGGTCAACATTTCTGACATATTTCTAATGATATGGTCCGAAGTCTACCCTACATTCTGCCACCATCGTGTGCCCCTTCACTCAACACTCCTCTCCAGTTTTTCCGACTAGCGGGGCGTGGCTCTCCCTGAGCGACTCCAAATGCTGGGTTCATGGCTCCAGGTATGTAACAGAGGTCCAGATCTAAATAAACGTCCCATTCACCCACCAAACCTGGTTTGTATTAGTACTGTGGAGTGGCTCCAAGCTCTGACTACAGTGTGTAAAACTTTACGCTTTGAGCACTTGATGGAAAGTGCTATAAATGAAATGAATTATATTATCATAACTAAAAGGTAGACTCAGCAATATAACAAAGATGCAGAAAGTAAACAGCATAGTGGGTCAATTTCTGCAACAACTAAGAGCGTTGAAGCGTGAGGCTCAACTTCTCCACGGTTTTGGGCCCCTGGCTACCACACCGGAACATGCGAAGATACTGTGTGTGACTGTGGAGAGAGCAAAGTCTTGCATCTTGCTCATCACAATATCTGTGGTGCTGCTCGTGGCATCAGCATTTCACTGAGTTGACAGAGCTGCATCAACTACCTCATGCTTTAACCCAGATACTGGGTACTGGCTTAGGTATACTTTCCACATCATATAAACTAAACAGAATAATAAAAACCTATCTGCTCAAGCTGTGCTGGTCATTGAGACAACACAAAGACTGCACTTATCTAATCCAGGGAGAATCGCCATAGTATTACAACCACCACACTCACATCTTATTATGTGTTTTTATTTTACCTTTATTTAACTAGGCAAGTTAGTTAAGAACCAATTCTTATTTCCAATGACGGCCTAGGACCAGTGGTTTAACTGCCTTGTTCATGGGCAGAACGACAGATGTTTACCTTGTGATCTCGGGGATTCGTTCTTGCAACCTTTCTGGGTCAAACCAAATCTGAACGCTATGCAGGAATGAACCAATAAAGCATGGAGAACATTGTACAGCATCCCCCTCCCCAGTCTTCTTGTCCTTAATAGGTTTAGCAGTCAGAAAGCCAAGGCATGGTTCTGCAGGGCTAACTACTGCAGCAAAGCGGAGACAGGTAGGACAGGAGCTCTGAGCAACACAGCACAGCTTCATTACTCTGAATGAGTTGACAGAGCTCTTGGCAGGTTAAAGCCTTTCTCCTGACCTGGGACACAAAACCAAGGGAAATGTTCAGAAGCAGAGTGACGCGGAAATAGTTTTTAAAGAAAATGTTCACATTTCTAATGCAATACCTACGGTGGGGCCTAATGAACACAAACCTGGACTGGGTCTAAGAAGGTGTGGATCATCTTAAAGACTGTGGCATAGTTTGTCTGGTGGACATGGGAAAATGGTTTCAGCTCTGATAATCAATGTTCCACTGCTGGACTGGGAGATATTGTGAAACTACATGGGAATAACCTTGGAATAGGCTTGGAACATTGGAACATGTGCGTATGAATGGGCATTGCTTTTAGAAAATATACAAAAAGGGGGAAAAGTCTGTCAGAGAGCTGCATTCAAACACATCCACCAAGTCAAAAAGCAGCTCACTTCGATCATACCTTCAATCACAATCACACATTGTATCAATATTTATACAACGGGTGGGTCTAATCCTGAATGCTGATTGGTTAAAAGCGCATTCCAGCTGGTGTCTATTCCATAGGTTACCACTGGCTAAATCTATGACGTTAAAATCCCTATTTACTCTGTTCCATCTGACTGCACAATCCAATGTCTCATCATCCAGCCAGGCATTTGTATAAACCTTGCTGTCTTTTTCACCAACATTTGCAACATTGCTTCAATATTCAATTCCATCTCCAGCTCTCCCATAGTAATGACAGACAGGCAGCGTTTCTCAGCCAGTCGAAATCATGAATCAGCTGGCATCCTTTTTATGTTCAGTTGAAGTCGGAAGTTTACATGCACCTTAGCCAAGTACATTTAAACTCAGTTTTCGCAATTCCTGATATTTAATCCTAGTAGAATTCCCTGTTTTAGGTCAGTTAGGACCACTTTATTTTAAGAATGTGAAATGTCAGAATAATAGTAAAGAGAATGATTTATTTCAGCTTTTATTTCTTTCATCACATTCCCAGTGGGTCAGAAGTTTACATACACTCAATTAGTATTTGGTAGCATTGCCTTTAAATGGTTTAACTTGGGTCAAACATTTCAAATGGCGCAAGCATGGTTTCAGGCCCATACTCAATTTACCACCCTGTACTTACCCCCGTACTCTCCTTTCCTTAACCTGTTTGAGGAATTTGTCTCCACATGAAGGTGGAAGGTATATGATAGACGCCCTCACAAACAAGCCACCCTTCTCCAGGCCATGGATGATGCATGCACTGGCATCACAGGCCTGGATTCGCCCGAAGATTCTTCCCAAGATGTTTGGCTAATGAAAACATCCATTGTGATGTGGATGAGAACCTGTGGCCAAATCCACATGACAGGGTTGATGGAAATATAGAAGTACAGTAATCAATCTTTTGTTTTGTGATTTACAGTAAGCCGGGTGAGGCTATGTTGTGATTTTATTGTATTTCATCAATACATGTCAGATTTTGTTCAATGATTCCACTGTCTGTAGTATTCTCTCTACTAGTCCTTTTACAGTGATGTATTTATGTGTAGCACCATAATGAAACATGTATCACATATTTTGAACAACAATATTTTGTCATGCCCTGACCGTAGAGATCTTTATATTCTCTATGTTTGGTTGGTCAGGGTGTGACTCGGGTGGGAAACTCTATGCTCTATGTTTTGGCCGGGTATGGTTCTCAATCAGGGACAGCTGTCTATCGTTGTCTCTGATTGGAAATCATACTTAGGCAGCCTTTTTTCTTTGGTATTTGTGGGTGGTTGTCTTTGTTATAGTGGCCTGTATAGCCCTAGTAAACTTCACGGTCAGGTTTTTTTGTTTCTTGATTTGTTGGCGACATTATAATAAAGTAAAATGTACGCTGACCACGCTGCACCTTGGTTTGGTCATTTTCAAGACAATTTTCGTGACATATTTAATGATTGTACGAACAACTACACAGTGACACTATCGGTATCTTGTGTGTGGGTGATATAAACCTATGTTCCTATGGTTTTTCATGATAAATTAGTTATTTGAACCAATGATTCTGCAAGTGCAAGGTTTCTTTAAAGATATGAATGCAAGAGACGACAGTTTTGAGTTTTCTGTCTAGAGTTTTGAAAAATGACCACGGTTCGGAAATTAGTGCCAAAGTGAATGTAAAAAATATCAAAACCTTTTTTATGAAAATATGTCAATTCTTATTTGAATGTTGGTAACCCACTGTATAAAAGTGATAACGTCCTCTCCATCCAGAAGGATTAAAATGATAACGTCCTCTCCAGCCAGAAGGATTAAAGTGATAACGTCCTCTCCAGCCAGAAGGATTAAAGTGATAATGTCCTCTCCAGCCAGAAGGATTAAAGTGATAACGTCCTCTCCATCCAGAAGGATTAAAGTGATATTGTCCTCTCCAGCCAGAATGATTAAAGTGATAACGTTCTCTCCAGCCAGAAGGATTAAAGTGATAACGTTCTCTCCAGCCAGAAGGATTAAAGTGATAATGTTCTCTCCAGCCAGAAGGATTAAAGTGATAATGTTCTCTCCAGCCAGAATGATTAAAGTGATAACGTTCTCTCCATCCAGAAGGATTAAAGTGATAACGTCCTCTCCAGCCAGAATGATTAAAGTGATAACGTTCTCTCCGTCCAGAAGGATTAAAGTGATAACGTCCTCTCCATCCAGAAGGATTAAAGTGATAATGTCCTCTCCATCCAGAAGGATTAAAGTGATAATGTTCTCTCCAGCCAGAAGGATTAAAGTGATAATGTTCTCTCCAGCCAGAAGGATTAAAGTGATAATGTCCTCTCCAGCCAGAATGATTAAAGTGATAATGTCCTCTCCAGCCAGAAGGATTAAAGTGATAATGTTCTCTCCAGCCAGAAGGATTAAAGTGATAATGTCCTCTCCAGCCAGAAGGATTCAAGTGATAACGTTCTCTCCATCCAGAAGGATTAAAGTGATAACGTCCTCTCCAGCCAGAAGGATTAAAGTGATAACGTCCTCTCCAGCCAGAATGATTAAAGTGATAACGTTCTCTCCATCCAGAAGGATTAAAGTGATAATGTCCTCTCCATCCAGAAGGATTAAAGTGATAATGTCCTCTCCATCCAGAAGGATTAAAGTGGTAACGTTCTCTCCAGTCAGAAGGATTAAAGTGATAATGTTCTCTCCATCCAGAAGGATTAAAGTGATAACGTTCTCTCCATCCAGAAGGATTAAAGTGATAACGTCCTCTCCAGCCAGAATGATTAAAGTGATAACGTTCTCTCCAGTCAGAAGGATTAAAGTGATAACGTCCTCTCCATCCAGAAGGATTAAAGTGATAACGTCCTCTCCAGCCAGAATGATTAAAGTGATAACGTTCTCTCCAGTCAGAAGGATTAAAGTGATAACGTCCTCTCCATCCAGAAGGATTAAAGTGATAACGTCCTCTCCAGCCAGAATGATTAAAGTGATAACGTTCTCTCCAGTCAGAAGGATTAAAGTGATAACGTTCTCTCCAGCCAGAAGGATTAAAGGAGGGCAGCAGCTCAGGCCAAGCAGCCATGTTCAGCCAGTTCTCACTGAGAGGGACACTGTTTCTCTGTGTGGAGTCAAATGCCTAAAATGGTCAAGGATGAAGTTTAGAAGTTGTGTAATTTTTTCGACTTCATCTTCTTGGGCTTAACAACACCCGGGCCAATTTATCCTCCAAACACCGGCTTCTCTGGCATGATCACTTAAGAATATTCTTGAATATAAAATTACACTAATTACACAACTTCTAAATCTAATATTTGTTTATGCATTTGACTCCACACAGAGAAACAGTGACCCTATCAGTGAGAACTGGCTGAACATGGCTGCTTGGCCTGAGCTGCTGCTCTTTTTTAATCCTTCTGGCAGGAAAATAGGATAAATCTACTCTGAGGTGGAGGAAGGAAAGATGTTAAGGGAGAGAGGAGGAATAAGAGGTCAAAGCTCAGCGCCAGCTCTGCCACCAGAGACCCTGGGTTCGCACCCAGTCTCTGTCGTAACCGGCCGCGACCAGGAGGTCCGTAGGGTGACGCACAATTGGCCTAGCGTCGTCCGGGTTAGGGAGGGCTTGGCCGGTAGGGATATCCTTGTCTCATCGCGCACAAGCGACTCCTGTGGCGGGCCGGGCGCAGTGCGCGCTAACCAAGGTTGCCAGGTGCACAGTGTTTCCTCCGACACATTGGTGCGGCTGGCTTCCGGGTTGGATGAGCGCTGTGTTAAGAAGCAGTGCGGCTTGGTTGGGTTGTGTATCGGAGGACGCATGACTTTCAACCTTCGTCTCTCCCGAGCCCGTACGGGAGTTGTAGCGATGAGACAAGATAGTAGCTACTAACAATTGGATACCACGAAATAAGGGGAGAAAAAGGGGGTAAAATTCAACAACAACAAAAAAGAGGTCAAAGCTGCTGTGTTCACAGAGGGAACCGAATCACAGGATGCTAAAAACCTTGACGGGAAAGAGTCAGGCTTATCTGTGTCCCCCTTCCCTGTCACCTGATTATTGTGTGTGTCCCTATGTTGTTCAACCTCCCTGAAAACCCAAGTAGCTCTTTCCAAACAAACGAGTGGGACAGCCACCAGAAACAAACACTGATGTGTCCCTGTGAAATGTCACAGCCGGAGGAAGAGCAACAAAGAGAGCCCTTGGCAGGACCTTCCTCCTGCTGTGTGTGTGCGCGTGCGCCTGCCTGAGTGTGTGTTGTGCCTGAATGTGTGCTGCCCTGAGTGCGTGTGTGTTGTGCCTGAATGTGTGTGTGTGTGTGTGTGTGTGTGTGTGTGTGTGTGTGTGTGTGTGTGTGTGCGTGTGTGTGTGTGTGTGTGTGTGTGTGTGTGTGTGTGTGTGTGTGTGTGTGTGTGTGTGTGTGTGTGTGTGTGTGTGTGTGTGTGTGTATGCAAGAGCATGGGAAGGGGTTGTAACTAATTGTTCTCTGTTCTCTCTTGGCGGGAGTCTTCCTTAGAACATCAACTAACAAGCGTTGTCCTCTCGCTTTTGGCCGGATGACAGAGTGTTAGGGGTCAGAGGGTCAGGGAGAAAGGAGAGCAGACCAAGAGATGTTCATGAGAATGTTAAAGACAGGAAGAATAATTCTGGATCATGTTACTTGTAACAGATCATGTTCCAGTCCACATTCCACTAGTATGCTTTCACCTAAGGTAAATATTCTTTGGGCCTGGACAATAGAACTGTACTTGCTTCATAGTTGGAAAACAAGTTGCTAAGGGGGTTCAATAGTGATTGCTTGCTGATTAGCTTGAATAAACATGAACTATGAAGGTTTGAATGTTGACGGAATACCAGTCATTGGCCCATATTCACAAAGTGTTTCAGAGTTGGAGCTGGTCTAGGATCAGGTTCCCACCTGTCCATATAATCTTATTCATTATGATCTAAAAGGTCAAAGATCCTATTTCAGCACTCCTACTCTATGGGAAGATTTTATGTGGATACGGGCCCTGGTGTCCAGACAGGCAGTGTCTGTTCCATCTGTGAGAACCTCAAACTGCACACGCCCTCATTATCAATCAACCAATCAAATGTATTTATAAAGCTCTTCCTACATCAGCTGACATCACAAAGTGCTATACAGAAACCCAGCCTAAAACCCCAAACAGCAAGCAATGCAGGTGTAGAAGCAAGGTGGGTAGGATCCAGCTTGCAGACTGGAGGACAGAGGACCGAGGCAGGGTTGAGTTAGCCTCCTAGCGCCTGCGGCACCAGCTTTCAAAGGACCCCTTTTCTCCCAGAGTGCACTTCTGCCACCTCTAATTACCCAGCAACCCCCATCGAGCGGCCTTTGCCGATCGCAGCCACAGGAAAGGAAAATGTATGTTGTTCAAAATGAGTGTCCATTAGAACATTAACAGTATGCTCTCCTTTAAGGATATACATGTAGGTCAGTCTCTAGAATACAACGCAAAGGGGTGGCTAGTGGGTACAGGGTGGACACTGAAGGTTAAAAAACATTGACCTTTACAATATTGTTGAAGTGTTTAGTCGAAAAAAGGCATCTGTGTTTCTCTCTGGCCTCTCATTCCCTCTTTCTCACTCGCTCTCTCTCCTTACCCCTCTCTCCCTCTCTCTCTCTCTCCCTCTCTCTGTCTCTCACTCTCTTTACAATTCTCTCACAATTCTCTCCGCCTCCCTCACACCACTCCCTCCCCCCTTAAACCATGGCAAGGTGTCCACAACATGCAACATGTTCTCTTCCTCTGACTCCGTGATGACTCACTCACCATACTGGCAGCGTGTTCCTTGGAAGCCTACAGGACACTGACAGATCTGGTCACCTCCCTCATCACACCTGCCCCCATTGAAACAGGTATTAGCAGCACACACCCCTGTAGAGCACAACGCACATCAGTCATTTCAGTAGCACCTGCAAATGCTCAGACACATCATGGGCATGACAACACATGATCAATTCATTTCATATGTATCGATAGCGCTACATTATTCCATAGATACATGTGTTAATATGAAAATAATATCCAGTGTTTGTCTTTGAACTCACGGTGCAAACAACCCCTCTCCTTGCCCCTCTGTGTCCACCCAGGGCAGCACCTGGTCACTCTGTGCACATCCATACTGTACACCTGCCTGTAGGCTGTGTAGTAGCCTGTTCTGCAGAAAGGAAATGACATACAGGTGAAGGATCTTCATTTGATCACCCTGCTGGAGGAGAACTTTCCTGCAATGCAGGAAATGTTAAACTTGTAGTGTATTTGAGGTTTGAAAAGGCTTCTGAAGTTTGTAATTTCCACTTTGAAATGTCAGACTTGATTTTCCCTCAAACCCTAAAAAAATGTACATTATTTATAATCCACATAACAATTCAAATTTCCTGTGGCTGCAGGACTATTTTCCTGCTGTATGAAACTGGCTCAAATTAAGATCCTACATCTGTATGAGCCCAGTTATGATAGGAGAGACTCAGCACAACTATCCAACAACAACAACAACAACAACAACAACAACAACAACAACAACAGGGTATTGGAGAAGATGTGCCACTCACCTCCTTTCGTAGCCAACACACCAGCGATGGCCGGTGCAGCCTTGCTTCCAGACCTTGACCATCCGAGTGAAGGCCTGGACACAGGGCTGGCGTGCACCCAGCATGGACAACTCCTGCTCCGCACACACATTAGGCCTGCAGAGACACAGAGAGGATGGTTCAGTCTGTAACACTTTACATTAAGTAGATTGTATACCTGTGTAGTAACACTATAATTACTCTGGGTACAAGGGCTACATTGGTATATACCATGTTGTTGTCATCAATTTAATCATTGATTTACAATGGAGTAAAAATGGAGATGAGCGGTTTAGATATCCTTCAAGTGATTAGTGAGACACAGGACAGGAGAGGGTCAGGGTTGAGGCTCATGAGAGAGAGTTGCTACCCTTCCCCTTCTGACACACCAGAGTTGCTGACCCTCATCACGAACCACCCAGCAGCTCCAGACCCTCCAGCGTCTTGACAGGTGCCCAGCGTGTTCCCCCCAGATGAGGTGTGTGTGTGTGTGTCACCAGGGAGCACGCCGACACAGGGGAAACACTGACACAATCCAAGAGGAAGCAGAAGCACACATTCCAACAGACACAGTAACATACATTACCTAGATGTGCTATCTTATGTCTATTCACAGCACCAGATAGACCTGGGAAATGAGCAATTGGATTGAGTTCAGCAATGACAATTGGCCATTGTTAGGAGTATCTCATTGTTTAGCTCAAGGCACACTATACAGCTTGTGATTTACCTGCTGTGGCTCCATATTGTAAAGTAAAAATCATTCTATCTGCATCTGTAGTCTGGGTTTTGGTCTGTTCTCCTTTAGAATTCCCTAGACTCATGTTCTCAAATACTCTGCTAGACTTGGACAGTGTTCCACATACCCAATAAACAACCAATGAAACCCTCCAGGCAATACCAGTTTACAATCTCATAAGAGAAAACATGTCAGAATGTGTGTGTGCTTGTATTTGTGTGTGTGCATTACTTGGTGCATGTCTGTCTGTCCGCCAACGAAAATGCTAAGGGAATCAGCAGCTGAACAACTGAATATCTACATACCATAATAAATATTATAAATATAATATATATATATCATATAAATATATCAAAATGTTTTCGGAACAGGGATTTATAACACACTTTTGTCCAAAGGTGTATTTCTGCATCTGCACACACCATCTGGGTTCAATAGACAGCAGGCTAGGTTAATTAGCTGAGAGAAGTATAAGGCTCCTACATGAAAAAACACTCCTGCATGCGCGTCCTGCACACGCTCATTCTTTTCGGGAAGTCTCTTGAGAAATGCACATTCCTTTACATCCTCAGTATAATAGTGGTCATGTTTGCAGGGTAAAGTATAATATGGTACATTTTACGTGAGGTGCACAAAGAGCGACGCCTAGAGGACAAATGCATCCAGTTGACTGTTGTGCAGTCAAAAAAGACACGAGTAAATTATACAGATATAACGTTTGTATCCAACAGTAGAAAACAGTGACAACAAAGCCTAATAACCATGATTAGAGGTTGTGGGTGATCCCTTTAACCAAAAGTAGGCCGGCCTATTGAAACATGCTGCAATAACACATTTCCATTGAAGAGCCGCAAATACCAAACGAAGCCTTTATTCATTTGACTATTTACAGGCTCAAATGTTCATGTGTCACATGAAGGCTATAGTGTGCTCATGTATTAGATGATTCAACATAAAATAGTCGTGCAACTCTAAAGTCACTCACATGTCAGGTTGTAACTCCAGAGATGATGCGATGCGCGTGGTGTCCAGTGCTATCATACACCAAATTAAAATGTCCAAGAACATTATTAATTCACACAGAGAAGACCACGAAGTAAAGAATGATGTGGTGATAGGTAAATATCTCCTATAGTCGCGTCAAATAATTATGTGCATCCTGTCTCCGACTGAAAACGCTCCGAAACAAGACTACAATGCTTCGTCTCCAGCCACAAGATTGTACCGTATCTCGAGAGCTTGAGAGAAGGTCTTGTTGTCCCCACAGTTTGCATCCCCCTTCACCGTATGGGCTCCATATTATATTATATTAGATCTCGTTGAGTTAGAAACAGCGACCTCCAGTGTTGTTGTCGTGAATTTATTAATAGCTATGTATTACAGGAGACTGCCCTTCTACGCAAATGTGCAGTTTTCTCATATGTTAATTCAAATGTAGGCTCACGGTACTGAGTGCAGAGTGGGACATTAATGGCTGTGTGTGTGTGTTTCTCTCTACATCCTGCACTTTCCATTCTCTCTACTTCTTTCTCTCTGTTTTTCTCCCTCTTTCTCTCTTTCATCTTCTCCTTCAATCACTTCCACTCCACTTTCACTTTCTGCATCTCCTCTGCCTTCTCTTCCACATCTACTTTTATTTTGTAGAGGAAGAATAAGATTAACATCTCATTCTCTGTCTTTTTTTCATCATCTCTCCTGTTCCTGTAATATTCTACCTTCTCTTATTCACATCCACTTTCAACCTTTCCACCGTCTTATTCTTCCTATCTAATTTCTCTTTCTCCTTTTCCAACTTTCCAACTTTCAGCAATATTTCAGGTTTCTTGCTCTTCTTCTCAAGTTTCTCTTTCTGCCTATCCAGCCCCTTATCTTTCGGCTCTACCTACTCCCACTTCTTCTCCATCCTCCGATTCTCCTTCTCTGCCACCTGTCTCTGCCTATCCAGCCCCTTGTCTTTCGGCTCTACCTACTCCCACTTCTTCTCCATCCTCCGATTCTCCTTCTCCGCCACCTGTCTCTGCCTATCCAGCCCCTTGTCTTTCGGCTCTACCTACTCCCACTTCTTCTCCATCCTCCGATTCTCCTTCTCCGCCACCTGTCTCTGCCTATCCAG
This sequence comes from Oncorhynchus kisutch, assembly GCF_002021735.2. Taxonomy (NCBI): domain Eukaryota; kingdom Metazoa; phylum Chordata; class Actinopteri; order Salmoniformes; family Salmonidae; genus Oncorhynchus; species Oncorhynchus kisutch. Next base: position 35,341,696 of record NC_034191.2, read on the forward strand.
CCCCTTGTCTTTCGGCTCTACCTACTCCCACTTCTTCTCCATCCTCCGATTCTCCTTCTCCGCCACCTGTCTCTGCCTTGCCACCTTCTCCTTCCTCTATACCTCCTCCTTCCTCTTCTTCATTTCCTCCTTTGCGTTCTCCATTCCCTACCTCCTCCAACACATTCCCCTTTATTTCCTCCTCCCTTCTTATGGATCTTCTCCGGCAGTTTGTAGAGCGTTTTCACAGTGTCTTCTATCATCTCTGCATCCACACTCTCTTTAACTCTCTGGATTTCCCTCTAAATCTCTGCACATGTTTTTGCTCCAACCTTCAAACAATTGTGATACAACTGCTGAATAAGTAGGCTTAATAATTTGTATCAGTTAATAATACACCAGGCAACATTTTAGGAAAATCGATGCATTCTTATGATCAAACAATAAAAAAAGTAGCTCAAATATGTTTTGACCTATGGTTAATAGGTACCTACCATGTGAGACAACATTTATTTTTACTTCACTACATTCCTAAAGAAAATAACGTAATTTTTACTCTATACATTTCCCCAGACATCAAAAACATTTTGAATGCTTAGCAGGACAGGAAAATACTCAAATTTATGCACATGACAACATCCACAGTCATCCATACTGACTCTCATCTGGCAAACTCTCTAAACACACATGCTTCGTTTGTAAATTATGTCTGAATGTTCGAGTGTGCCCGGGCTATCCGTCAAACAACCTCCACTCATCACTGTCAAACGCTCCCTGAAACACTTCAGCGAGCAGGCCTTTCTAATCGACCTGGCAGGGGTATCCTGGAAGGATAATGATCTCATCCCGTCAGTAGAGGATGCCTGGTTATTTTTTTTAAATGCCTTCCTCACCATCTTAAATAAGCATGCCCCATTCAAGACATTTAGAACCAGGAACAGATATAGCCCTTGTTTCTCTCCAGACCTAACTGCCTTTAACCAACACAAAAACATCCTTTGGCGTTCTGCATTAGCATTGAACTGTGATATGTAACTTTTCAGGGAAGCTAGAAACCAATATACACAGGCAGTTAGAAAAGCCAAGGCTAGCTTTTTCAAGCAGAAATTTACTTCCTGCAACACAAACTCAAAAAAGTTCTGGGACACTGTAAAGTCCATGGAGAATAAGAACACCTCCACCCAGCTGCCCACTGCACTGAGGATAGGAAACACTGTCACCACTGATAAATCCACTATAATTGAGAATAACAATAAGCATTTTTCTACGGCTGGCCATGCTTTCCACCTGGCTACCCCTACCCCGGTCAACAGCACTGCACCCCCCACAGCAACTCGCCCAAGCCTTCCCCATTTCTCCTTCTCCCAAATCCAGTCAGCTGATGTTCTGAAAGAGCTGCAAAATCTGGACCCCTACAAATCAGCAAATCAAATTTCTTTCTAAAATGATCTGCCGAAATTGTTGCAACCCCTATTACTAGCCTGTTTAACCTCTCTTTTGTGTTGTCTGAGATTCCCAAAGATTGGAAAGCAGCTGCGGTCATCCCCCTCTTCAAAGGGGGGGACACTCTTGACCCAAACTGCTACAGACCTATATCTATCCTACCCTGCCTTTCTAAGGTCTTCGAAAGCCAAGTCAATATACAGATTACCGACCATTTCGAATCCCACCATACCTTCTCCGGGTGCACCTCAGCCACGCTCAAGGTCCTAAATGATATCTTAACCGCCATCGATAAGAAACAATACTGTGTAGCCGTATTCATTGACCTGGCCAAGGCTTTCGACTCTGTCAATCCCCACATCCTCATCGGCAGACTCGATAGCCTTGGTTTCTCAAATGATTGCCTGGCCTGGTTCACCAACTACTTCTCTGATAGAGTTCAGTGTGTCAAATCGGAGGGCCTGTTGTCCAGGCCTCTGGCAGTCTCTATGGGGGTGCCACAAGGTTCAATTCTTGGACCGACTCTCTTCTCTGTATACATCAATGATGTCGCTCTTGCTGCTGGTGAGTCTCTGATCCACCTCTACGCAGACAACACCATTCTGTATACTTCTGGCCCTTCTTTGGACACTGTGTTAGCAACCTTCCAGATGAGCTTCAATGCCATACAACTCTCCTTCCGTGGCCTCCAATTTCTCTTCAATACAAGTAAAACTAAATGCATGCTCTTCAACAGATCGCTGCCTGCACCTGCCCGCCCGTCCAACATCACTACTCTGGACGGTTCAGACTTAGAATATGTGGACAACTATAAATACCTAGGTGTCTGGTTAGACTGTAAACTCTCCTTCCAGACTCACATCAAACATCTCCAATCCAAAGTTAAATCTAGAATTGGCTTCCTATTTCACAACAAAGCATCCTTCACTCATGCTGCCAAACATACCCTTGTAAAACTGACCATCCTACCGATCCTCGACTTGGGCGATGTCATTTACAAAATAGCCTTCAATACCCTACTCAATAAATTGGATGCAGTCTATCACAGTGCCATCCGTTTTCTCAACAAAGCCACATATACTACCCACCACTGCGACCTGTACGCTCTCGTTGGCTGGCCCTCGCTTCATACTCGTCGCCAAACCCACTGGCTCCAGGTCATCTACAAGACCCTGCTAGGTAAAGTCCCCCCTTATCTCAGCTCTCTGGTCACCATAGCAGCACCCACCTGTAGCATGCGCTCCAGCAGGTATATCTCTCTGGTCATCGCCAAACCAATTCTTTGGCCGCCTCTCCTTCCAGTTCTCTAATGCCAATGACTGGAACGAACTACAAAAATCTCTGAAAGTGGAAACACTTATCTCCCTCACTAGCTTTAAGCACCAGCTGTCAGAGCAGCTCACAGATTACTGCACCTGTACATAGCCCATCTATGATTTAGCCCAAACAACTACCTCTGCCCCTACTGTATTTATTTATTTTGCTCCTTTGCACCCCATTATTTCTATCTCCACTTTGCACATTATTCCACTGCAAATCTACCATTCCAGTGTTTTACTTGCTATATTGTATTTACTTTTCCACCATGGCCTTTTTTTGCCTTTACCTCCCTTAGCTCACCTCATTTGCTCACATTGTATATAGACTTATTTTTCTACTGTATTATTGACTGTATGTTTGTTTTACTCCATGTGTAACTCTGTGTTGTTATATGTGTCGAACTGCTTTGCTATATCTTGGCCAGGTCGCAATTGTAAATGAGAACTTGTTCTCAACTTGCCTACCTTGTGAAATAAATTCAAATAAATTCAAATTAAAAAAGCAAGAATTTGATGCCGTCTGGTTTGCTTAATATAAGGAATTTGAAATAATTTATACTTTTAATTTTGATACTTTAGTATATTTTAGCAATTACATTTACTTTTGATACTTAAAGTAAAACCATAGACTTTTAGACTTTTACTCAAGTAGTATTTTACGGGGTCATGTGGACTCCCTTCAAATGAGTGGATTCGGCTATTTCAGCCACACCCGTTGCTGACAGGTGCATAAAATCGAACAGTCATGCAATCTCCATAGGCAAACATTAGCAGTAGAATGGCCTGTACTGAATAGCTCAGTGACTTTCAACTGTAAGTGCTGTTATTGTGAAGTGGAAACTTCTAGGAGCAACAACAGCTCAGTCTGCAAAGTGGTAGGCCACATAAGCTCACAGAACAGAACCACTGAGTGCTGAAGCGCAAAGCACGTACAAATCGTCTTTCCTCTGGAAGCAACGTCAGCACAAGAACTGTTCGTCGGGCGCGTCATGAAATGGGTTTCCATGGCTGAGCAGCTGCACACAAGCCTACGATCACAATGCTCAATACCAAGCGTCTGCTGGGGTGGTGTAACGCTCGTTGCCATTGGACTCTGAAACAGTGGAAACAGGTTCTCTGAGTGATGAATCACGCTTCGCCATCTGGCAGTCCGACTGACGATCTGGGTTTGGCAAATGCCAGGAGAACGCTACCTGCCCCAATGCATAGTGCCAACTGTAAAGTTAGGTGGAGGAGGAATAATGGTTTGGGGCTGTTTTTCATGGTTCGGGCTAGGCCCATAAGTTCCAAAGAAGGGAAATCTTAATGCTACAGCATAAAATGACATTGTAGACGATTCTGGGCTTCCAGCTTTGTGACAACAGTTTGGGGAAAGCCCTTTCCTGTTTCAGCGTGACAATGCCCCATGCACAAAGCGAGGTCCATACAGATCGGTATGGAAGAAATTGACTGGCTTGCACAGAGACCTGACCTCAACCCCATGGAACACATTTGGGATGAATGGGAACTCGGACTGCAAGCCAGGCCTAATAGCCCAGCATCAGTGCCCAACCTCACTAATGCTCTTGTGGCTGAGTGGAAGCAAGTCCCTGCAGCAATATTCCAACGTCTAGTGGAAAGACTTCCCAGATCCGTTGAGGCTGTTATAGCTGCAAAGGGGGACCAACTCCATATTAATGCCCATTATTTTGAAATGAGATGTTCGATGAGCATGTGTCCACATACTTTTGGCCATGTAGTGTATCTTTACTTTTACCCAAATATGACAATTGGGTACTTTTTCCAACACTGCAGAAATCATTACAACAGATATTATAACAGGTATTTTATTGTACCAAGAACAATCATTTTCATGTGACGTAAAACAACTTCCGGTTTCGGTCCACATCCATTACATTCGTTCAGGGCTGCAGTGTACATTGTTGTCCCTTTCAGCTTCCTGGAATCAACATATAAGGATGCTACATCATTTGTAATGCACTCTTGAATCTTCAGCTGGACCATATCCATTTTTGCACGTATATTTAATTGATGGGAGAAGAACAAACCAAAGGGTAAGGCCAGCTAGGTAGCTACCACTACCAGCTAGAAATTGAGCTAGCGTGCTAGATAACTGCCTGTCATACCGACATTTCAAAGTATCTGGTCAGGCCGCAGTCAGTAGTTAGCTTGCTACTCGCTAAATACTATTTGGAATTGCATTTATGGGGCTTTATATGGGTAAACATTACAGACACTAAGCGCACCAACATATCTAGATAGCTAATTTAGCTAGCTAGCCAGCTTGATACCTAGACAGCTATTTTTTGCTGATATTCCAGCCATCCAAGGTCTATTTTGGTTTCATTGGTGAAAATACTAGCTATTAGTAAGTGGTCCTCATTTGGAGAGTGGAGATACATTCAGGCCATTGATTCAGATGCTCCTTTTATCCTTATCACATGATAGCATCGCGAACATTCGTTGTATTTTAATCCAACGACGAAGACCATCACCATCAATGTTTCCTGGGGTATAGTTAGTTAAAAAATAAGCCTATATGTGGCTACATGGATAAAGCATTTTATTTTAGCGCCTCTTCTCTTAATACATAAACTGAAACTTGCATGTCGTTGTATTATTGTTGTGAAGGGGAATTCCAAACTATGTTGTGTAACCAGTTAGTTGGGTTTGCTGATATTGAAAGTAAATGACGCTTTTAAAAATATTTTTCAGCCAAATGAACGGAGCAGCATTCCCCTCTCCCACTGCAGAGATGGCGGAGATGAACCGCATCCACTACGAGCTGGAGTACACAGAGGGCATCAGCCAGCGCATGAGGATTCCAGAGATGCTCAAAATTGGCCCCTATGGTCATGACAACCCCGAGGCAGTCTCACATGACCTGCACAACGTCATGATGCAGGTCCCAGAGAGGATCGTAATGTCAGGTAGCCACATTGGTCCTCCACAGGGTCTCTGTAGTGTTGATACTCGTGGACCATGTTCATTAGGCTCAAAATCGATGATGTTCTTCCAGACACGAGTTTCATTTTCCATTGCAAACTGTTTTAGGTTTCAAGTCTTAATAAACATAACCCTTTATTGGCCCTTATGTGACACCCCTCCTGACTGCTCTTCTCAGGAGACAGTGAGGACTCTCAGTTCCCCAGGCCCAGAGACCTGGACTTGATCCAGTCCACCCCGCTAGAGAGCCTGTCCCTGAAGACCCCTCCTCGGGTCCTCACCCTCAACGAGCGGCCACTGGACTTCATGGAAATGGAGCGCAGTGCAGCCCCAGCCCAGCCCAGTGAGGAGGTAGTGGAGGCTGGAAAGTCTAGAGATGAACAGAGAAAGTACTGATGGGTTGATGTGATGGACCAGGGCAGGCATGTGTGAACAAGCGGTATCAAACCCTGGTCACCCAAGCAACTCAAGACTGTGCTAGCTCTTTGAGCTAAAGCTTAGACATTAGTTATTTGAGCTTACACAAATGTTCAGATCTCTGTCATGTCCATTTGTCTTGTGATCTTAGTTCACAGAACCACATCCTCTACACTGAATGTGGAGTTTATTTGAATGTGAAGGCAAAGTCAGTATTTTACAGGAAGAGGATATTAGTATTTAACTGTTCTCCCCTTCTCATAGGTGCGTTTGCAAGGGCGGTTGCGGCGGGAACGTTCAGCCAGCGAGAACACCACTGTCCGTCACAATGGCCAGATTGCCAGAAACGATTCAACGTAAGTAGCCTATCAACTGTGGTCCACACCCCAGTAGGCCATGCACAATCCACCACCACACCCCTCTCCTCTTCTGGAAGCCTGTCCTTATCCTCCCATCTGTCCAGTGGTTTTCCCCTGTCTGCTGACCTGTTTGTCCATCTCTCACTCTCTGTTTGTTGTGATAAAGGCTGTAGTTGGGTGTCTGTATCTCAACGGTGTTGTTGCTCACTCTGTAGCCTGTTTGGTTGGAACCTGTCTTTGGGTCTGCACCCAGTGCTGTTGCAATGCTGTGTCACTGTGAAGGTAGTGTAGTTTCCTCCTGTCCTGAGCGTGGTACTAAAACTTGCTCTTAATTCTCTTCACTATTAACATATTAATATATTATACTGTACCAGGGAGAGGCACCTTACAGTAAACTTGGCATAGAGCCATTTAATTTGTTCAAAGCTTATTTCACTATATAAAGTCCTTGGGGATCCTCTTTTGTTCAGAGCAGCTTTGTGGGGGATGATTCATTGGGACCTTTAATTAGGACCTTTCCATGCTTTTGTTTCTGCATCTCCCTTCCTGGTAGAGGGTTAGGTATAGTTCAATGGTGCACTAGTATGATCTGTTTGGCATCACACCATCAGTACCATCTGTTACTCTTTGGTCACTTATCTCTGCTCAGTGAGTAAAGTGCAGATGGTCTTTCTCTCCTCCCTCTTATTCACTCTCTCGCTCTCTCTGCTCTGTTTTCTCTGGCTTGGCCACTCATGTTGGTGGGGGCAGTGTGACCCCGTTCCCCCCAGCCCCTCTCCGCGTCTTCCCCCCTCTCGCCATGGCCGAGGACGAACAGAACCTGTACAGCGCTAGCGGCGTTCTCTCTTTCATCCAGTCCACCACGCGCCGGGCCTACCAGCAGGTCTTGGAGGTTCTGGACGAGAACCACCGCAGGTGATCCCATGACCCCTCTTAAGGTCATCTCTAGGCTGACCTCTCCCACTCTGCTCACCATGCAGAGATTAACCCCAAAATTCAACACAGTGCAATTGTATTCATTCTCTCTGAGGCAATGAAGTCCCTGCTGTTGTTTCTTTCGTGTGGACAGGGTCATCAAATCTCGGCTATTTGGACAATTTAAAAAATCGACGATAATTTAATTTGGATATTTGCTCGATGAACAAAATGATTTCTTCTTGACCATATTTTGATAATTTATTTTGGGGCAATGGGTAGGAAACACCTGGTAATTTCTAACATTCAGTAACACTATTAATATGTCATGATGTATATTTATCATTGCAAATCAAGATTGACTTTGCTTGATGTGCTGTTATCGAGCTGTGATAGGAGAGTAGTGTGTAGATCTCAGTCATATTTTCATTGAAAACAGTCCGTTTTAAATTAGTCCTCTTCTTGCTCTATCCATGTGTTGTAAGGCCATTATCAAGCATTGTCAACAGCCAGCCTATATAGTGACGTCTACTCTGAGGAGAAGTTGGTGTTTTGGAGATTAATATATTGGCAGTCTTACAGAGGTCTGTTTTACACTGCATGATCGAAGTCATGAGACCTGAGTGAATGTGAGAGACTTTGGGATTGTATGTGTGAGACTGTACTTTGGTGTGCTGCTCCATCTCTTTCTATTGCTTCCTCTCTCCCTTCCCTGTTTCTGCCCTCTTCAGCAAGCCGTCACTGCGAGGGGGGTCTGCTTCGACCTCTAACCACCTGCATGAATCCAGGTAACTCCACCTGGCACGTAGACTTCACTCCTCTCTTTCTTCCCTTTTCCTCCTCTCTCTCTTTCCTTTCATAATATAGGCCCCTCATACTCAACTCTGGACCCTTTTTTATTTGTTATTTTTAACATTTATTTAACAGCAAGTCAGTTAAGAACAAATTCTTATTTACAATGACGGTCTAAGAACAGTGGGTTAATTTCCTTGTTCAGAAGCAGAACGACATATTTTTACCTTGTTATCTCGGGGATTCGATCTAGCAACCTTTCGGTTACTGGCCCAATGCTCTAACCACTAGGCTACCTCTTCAGAAAGCCAGTTCCACGCCATTTTTTTTTTTTCATTGTGCCCCCTAATCAGGAACTTACTTAGACATGGAACATCAGGTGTGTACAGATAATGATCAGGTGGAACAGAACCAGCAGGCTCCGGACCTTGTAGGGTCAGAGTTGAATACCCCTGATATAGGCTGTAGTTATTGTCAGAGGATGAGTGTCATTGCTGTCAATTTTTCAAGTTTCCAATATTAGTTGAAAAGATAGTTGGGCAATGAGTAATGCCGGTCTATTGAACTATTGTCAATGTATTGTGATTTTATTTATAATAGAAATACATTGACAATAGTTCAATCATTGATCATTAAGCTGAGAACTTCAATGTCATATTATGATCAATGATCAGAAATATAATCTTGCATGATCCATGATAGAAATGGTTAACCAGGATGTGTTTGGTCTATTTCTCTTCACCCAAGGCTTAACCTGGCCACTCTAGACACTACTCTGGATGTTTCCATGGCTCCTGATGACATGGCTGTCGTAGATGCAGCAACGCTTCGACGTCAGGTCTGCTCCTAATACGTCTTGACTGTACTACGGAAGGTATATCATTTAGCGGTTTTTGTTTTGGCTATATTGGTTGGTGGTGTTGATGTGATTGTCATTGGTGTGCCTTTAGATCATCAAGCTGAACCGGAGGCTCCAGCTCATAGAAGAGGAGAACAAGGAGAGGGCCAAACGTGAGATGATCATGTACTCCGTCACCGTAGCCTTCTGGCTTATCAACAGCTGGGTTTGGTTCCGCCGCTAGAATCCTTTCCTCGGAACCACTGACAGAGAGTGGAGAACATAGCCTCTCCCCTCCTCTTCTATGTTTCAAATGGTAGAAAAATGTACTCTCTGCATTTAGCCACAGTGCTGGACAGCCTTGCTCTTGGGCAATGGGATGTTTGATTTCATTTTATTGTATACATGTACTTGTAATTATTTTTTACAATGCTATATTTTTTTTTTGCTTAAGAATCAAAGAATGACTCGGCTGTAAATATTTCTTCATGTTACTCAGTTGTTATCATTGCTCCTGAGGTATTTCCAACAGATAAGGTCTAAAGAAAATGAAATCATAAGCCACGGTGGAGACGCATCAAAATGGGTTAAATATTTATTGGGAATTGGAATGATGTGAAAAGATTTAAAAATAAATATATATTGTGAAGCACTGCTGATATATTGTAAGATAATACATAATGTAAAATTGACTCATGGTTTTAATTGATGTATAGTACTGCAAGGAAATATAAAGTCACACTGTTGCTATTACACCATTCATTATGTTATTATTATTTATTCATTGTGTATGGCCCATATCCACCAAGCCATAAGCATGATATGCTTTTTCTCATATTTTATCTTCAGTTACTACCTTCTTTTTTTTTTTTACCAATAACTTTTTGGCTGAAGTACAATGTTATCAAATTGGTTGTAGTTTTCAGTTGTAATGTACCAGCATATTATGCTGAGAGTCATGCAATTTTATTGGAATAAATGACAAAATAGCTCATTTGGATGTTTGAGTTTAGTTATATTAGTTGTTACCAGTATTAATTAGCAGTGTTGGGGAAGCTACTCTGAAAATATAGTTGACCAATTACTTCACACTGAAAGAAGTTAAACTACACTAAAGTTACCCGTAAGAAAAATATAGCAAACTACTTCATGAACGATTCTCCCATCTAAATCTGAAATGTCATAGACTAAAAATTGCATGAACAGATCACCCTGTGATCAGATGTAAACAGAATGTGTAAATTAGCCTATTAAATACAGTGATTTAGCCTATAAAAACCAAGCTACTGCTAAATCTAATGAAATTACTAGTTGAACTAAATGTAGGTCATTACTCCCTGCCTAACATTGTTAATTAGTATTAAGTATATTGTTATTACAACGTAAAATGGAACCGTTTATAATCTGGAACTAATTTGACGCTTTATGGTTGCTTTCCGGAAGGTTTTCATAGTCACACACCATCCGAAAACTGTCATGGCGTCTGGATACATTGTAAATCGTGGTGTGCTAACATTTGGAATTCACTATCAACATGTTTCTAGAAATGTACTCCTTACACATACCCGAGAGAAGAAGCGATGGATGAAAGCATATACTCTTTTGATGGAAAGAAAGTTGAAGATAGAAGGGCCTCCACCACCTAAGCCACGGTATGTAAAATGCTAGCTTAGTAAGGTAACGTTATCTTGGCATCATAGGGGTCAAGGCCATTGGTGTTCATGGTTAGCTTGATAAGAAAGTTGGCATAAATAGGATGCAGAATTCAACCATTTTGTGTAAAATCCAGTGCACCTGTTCATTATCTAATGCAATGCAATACGTCCCCGCAGGAGGCCTAATGGTAGGCCGTTATTGTAAATAACAATTTGTTCTTGAGTTCTTAATTTTTATTTTACTATGTAAGTCAGTTATCTTAATAGGATCAATTTGATAATCGATTGGACATGGGCTATAGAATCTGGAGCAATTGACAATAAATACGGAAATTAGCTGGCTAGCCAATATAGAACAGACTACACTACATGAACAAAAGTATATGGACACCTGCTCGTCGAACATTTTATTCCAAAATCATGGCCATTGATATGACTTGCCTAGTTAAATAAAGTAAAAAATAAACAAAGGTGCAGCGTGATTCATCACTCCAGGGAACACGTTTCCGCTGCTCCAGAGTCCAATGGCGGCGAACTTTGCACCACTCCAACCAACGCTTTGCATTGTGCATGGTGAACTTAGGCTTGTGTGCGGCTGCTTGGCCATGGAAACCCATTTCATGAAGCTCCAGGCAAACTGTTCTTGTGCTGACGTTGCTTCCAGAGGCAGTTTGGAACTCAGTAGTGAGTGTTGAAACCGAGGACAGAAGATTTTTACGCGCTTCAGCACTCGCCGGTCCCGTTCTGTGAGCTGTGTGGCCTACCACTTTGCGGCTGAGCCGTTGTTGCTCCTAGTAATTGCCACTTCACAATAACAGCACTTACATTTGACCGAGGCATTGAAAGTCTGTGAGCTCTTTAGTAAGGCCATTTTACTGCCAATGTTTGTCTGTAGAGATTGTATGGCTGTGTGCTCAAGTTTATACACCTGTCAGTATCTTAGCTACATACTGATTGCATGTACCGTGATCTTCGTTATGAATTTCCCTATGTTCTGTCTCCTAGTGCTCAAAAACCTAACTGGGACTACCATGCAGAAGTCCAGGCATTCAGCAGCCGCCTTAAAGAAAGTTTCTCCCCGGAGCTCCTGAAGACAGCCTTTGTGAACCCCTGTTACATTCAGTCAGAGCAAGAGAGGAGGCAGGCACTCGGTGTGGACTCTGAAATGGCCGCTCTGGTCCTGGGGGACAACATTCAGCTGCACAGACAGGGTTTGGTGTTCACCAAGAGCTTCTTGTCTGACTGGTGCAGGGCTAGCTTCCCTAGCCTGCCCAGCATGGGAGTGGTCGCCATTGTCGCGCACCTGACCAGTCATCCAGTCGTGTGCCTTGTGGCGCAGAACCTCGCCATTGAGGACCTAACTATGAGCGCTCAATTCCCGGTCCCTGATGAAGTATTGCACAGTACGTTCCTCGCTGTGATCGGAGCACTCCATGAGAGCAGTGGAGCTGAGAGAGCAGGATTTTTCCTTCGGGTAAGAAGATTCTTACAACTTTCAACACCCATCTCAACAGTTATGATTAATCATCTCAAATTTACATTAGTTTGTTTGTGTAGCTGAAGATGATCACACCTCCCATGCCCTCTTCTCTCCTTTCAGGATTTCCTGGTCACTCAGCTGGTAGGGAAAGACCTGTTTGAGATGTGGTCGGTGGTAAACCCAATGGGGCTGCTGGTGGAGGAGTTGTCCAAAAGGAACAGGGCCCTCCCAGAGCCTCGCCTCACCAGGTCGGCCGGCGCCGGCACTGTGCTCCCACTCTACTTTGTAGGGCTGTACAGGTATGCCTCGCTGGTCACTCCCATCAGTACACCTCCTGATAAAGCCAGGAGATTTTCCTGACCAGGAATACGCTGTGTCCCAGGACTGAAAGTGTTTTTTTCTGGTCAGGACAAACTCTTTGCATTACTTATGGAGTATGTGTGTTCTGCCGGTACTTATTTGTTTGTTGATCATGTTACTGAGTGAGTATGTGTCCTCAGTGATAAGAAGCTCCTTGCCGAGGCTCCAGGGGAGACCGTTCTGGCTGCGGAGGAGGAGGCGGCGCGCGTGGCCCTGAGGAAACTCTACGGCTACACTGAGAACCGGAGACCCTGTGACTTCTCTGCAGCGGCGCAGCCTCAGGCTCCTGGCCTCCAATCCTTCAGCAGCAGCTAAAGGACGTCACCCCAAGCACTACAATGTCTTCCATCAGTTGATGACAGCTCTTGACACAACAGAGGGTCAAAGTCAAGTGGTTCCCTTAGCCTATAAGGACCAACCTCTGACAGACTCATACCTAAAGACATAGGAATTACCCTCCAAACTATGTGGTCTCATCAGCCTTGCAATTAGAGGACTGTCCTTGGGCAAAAGATTGTTTTTTTTTGTGTAATAGATTATTGATCTAAGAGCTAAATGTTTCATGTCCATAATAAATCTGTATCCCTGAGCACATCTCTTCAAAGGAAGTGTATCATACCATCTTTGGTTTCTCCTTGTCTGCTTATTATTAGGTGTTATTTATTGATGTATGACATTAGTCTGCTCTATAAAAAACATGGTTTAGCAATGTGTAAAGTGTCTGGATTGATTTCACAAGAGCAGAATCCAAGACACTAAGTTGGCAAGTCATTTTTGGCTAGTCAGGATCACCTGCTGTGATTGGTTGCCAGGACAATGTCTCTGACATCCATAGTGGGAGATGTGGCTCCCTCCTTTATCCTCCGCAAATGCCACGGCAACCAATCGGCAGAACTTCGGGTGAGAACTCGGCTTGAGTGTCTGGCCTGGTTTATTAAATCAGTATTTTACTTTAAAAAGTGACGCCAGTATAGACACCCGTTTTAGCACTTTGAAAATGCACTTTTGTGCATTTATTTGCACAGTATGGGAACAACTGGATAATTGCTATAGAACTGAACTGGGTAATTTGTCTTTTACATCAAATTACTTTTACAGAGAGTATTTGTATTCTGTAATTCATCTTTGTTTCAAATGAAGTATTTTATCTGTAGTGATTGCAGGCAAAATTTAGCATGGCTGAACAGTGATGTTATATGTGGGTGTGAAATATGCACTTGTTTCACTCCATCTGGTTCACTTCATGCCAACTGTGCTATCCTCCCTCCCTGGTCCCTCAGCATTGGCAGCAGAACCTGTGGGCCTAGCTGCATTCTTTCTCATCAATTCTTTATTGAAGCTGTCATTTTGCCTTTAGGGGGAGAATTTCTGCAGGCAGAAAGTGTAGGCCGCCCTAATAGGCCTACATCTTACTATATTAATCACTAGGATCACAGAGCAGGGTAGAAAGGGTTACATCCTCCTTCTCATTCATGTCCATTTGTATTTTGTCTTAAAATTGACATTGGATTCTACACTTATTTTTCTGCGCTGATACATTTGTATTGATAGACTGATGTTTCTTGACCCGTATTCAAAATGCATCTCAATGTAGGAGTGCTAATCTAGGTTTTGCCTTTTGAATCATAATGAATAAGAGGGGCAACCTGATCCTGCATCAGCACTCCTATTGTGAGATGCTTTATGAATACAGGCACAGTACTCTTGACCTATGTTAAGCCAGTGTCCTCCAAGGTAAGTTGTCAAAACAGATCTTCTCTCAGGTGTAGGCTACTCAGTGGGACCGAGTCACCCTTGGAGTTCCAGGAAACAGCACTTGTTTTTAAACAGTAGGAGCCATGAATGGGAAGCACAGTCACTCACATGGGGCATGCAAGCACAACAGCCTTTTCATTTACTATCAATGCAGTAGCCCATCACTGTATGTACCCCAACATTATGTGCTGATTTTTGTCTGAATGATAAGAAAACCAGTGAGAATAGCACACTCTCAAATTGTGTTCCACCACTAATTAAGAAATTTACGATCATTGAAATCTATAACACATCGTCGCCTAAGGTACAGTAGGTGACGTACAAATCTTCTGCACATCTCTGACATCTACAAATCTTCTACACATATCTGACATCTTCTATTCCAAGGATAATCAACTAGATTCAGCCGCCGATTCTTTTGTTGAGCAGATGGTCGGGGGGCTGGAACATAATTACAAATAATTTGTAGACTGCAAATTGACCGCAAGAAGCCCAAAGAGATATAATGTTAGACTAAAACAATCACTTCAAACCTTGCTTACGTTTGTTTATGATCACGTGTCTCTCTATTATGCATGGGAATACTTGGGAACAGATTTCTTAAATTAAAATCACTTGGAGCCGATTTCCTGTTTTTACAGTATTTTATGTCCCACAATGTAAATGAAAAAAATATATGTAGTTTTTTCTTTTCTCAGAAGACTTACGGAGCAAAATAAAACCACCTCCGTGCCAAATTATATTCTAACTATTATATTCAAATTCTTGTTCCAATGAATGATAGACTAATAATATATTTACATCTGGAGACGTTTGAGATGAGAGGGGTGTTTCCTCTTGGTATCATGAAAAGGAAAGTGCCAGGAATTAGGCCACATGAAATGATAAGCGTCAATCCGTTGGGTGGCGCTGGTAAACCCATGGAAATCAGGAGCGTGCAGTGCGTGACTCTCCTCTCTTGACTACAACGCCTCCTGTTCAGCCGACAGTCACAGTAGCCACTCTTCCTTTCAGAGTAGGTACCCGTTTAGCAGCAAAAGCTTTTCCCGTTACCTGCAATTCCCCATCCTTCCCTGGTGTTGTGTCCTTCCCCTACCTGTCCCAGTCATGGCGGCGAGTGCGAAAAGAAAGCAGGAGGAGAAACACCTGAAGATGCTGAGAGAAATGACGAGTTTGCCTCCTAACAGAAAGTGCTTTGACTGCGATCAGCGCGGCCCAACCTATGCCAACATGACGGTGGGGTCTTTCGTCTGCACCTCCTGCTCTGGCATACTGTAAGTATAAATGTGATTGGATGAGTGACCTTTTCATTCTGCGTTGACAGGCCGCATTCAGGATGCTAACTACCTAGTTACTTGCTAGCTAACCGTTAGCTAAGTAGTTAGCTATAATCCATTCCTCCCTGTCTCTTTCCACTTCGAGCTTAAATTGTCTTGTGGGTTGGGTGTCTGCTGTGCTAGCTATAGCTAGCTAAATAACGTTTAGATATATTTCGTTAATCTGTCTTTATCTAGTACAAGAATATGATAGTTCGCTAAATAACCAGATACAGTTAGCATATTTTAGCCACCAGCGAGTTTAGTAGCCTAATACTAGCCACATACTGTAACGGCAATTTACCAGTACAGTAGTTAGCTACAGAAGCTAACGTTAGCTGGATCAAATCAATTAACGCGTGAATCAGTTTAGTTAGCTACTGTACCTAACTAAATTGTAAACTGCTACATGTGAAGGTATCTAGGCGAGAAGCCAGACTGAGATGGGTGTGTTAAGCGAGTTTGAGATGTGTGGACAAGATGAGTATCATTTTTAAAAACGTGTCACCTGCTGCAGTAGTTTTCACACTGCAACCTGGACTCAGGAGTAGATGTAACATAGTGAACGAAAATCCGGGAGACCTAATTAGTATATGTTCCATTTCGTATGCAGGGATTTACACTGACCTTTTTTACAAGGAGCACATGTGCGCCTAAAGTTGAAAAATGTAGACACACACACAGAAATGTAGGTAGCCAGGGAACCAAAACAGCAGAGAAGTTGAGCCTCATGCTTCAATGCTCTTAGTTGTTTTGTTATATATATATATATTTTATTTATTTATTTAACCTTTATTTAACTTGGCAAGTCAGTTAGGAACACATTCTTATTTACATTGACAGCCTAGGAACAGTGGGTAAACTGCCTTGTTCAGGGGCAGAACGACAGATTTTTACCTTGTCAGCTCGGGGATTCGATCTAGCAACATTTCAGTTACTGGCCGAACGTCCACTATGCGTTTTACTTCCTGTATCTAAGTCATATTGCTGAGTCTACTTAAATAAAAATTCCACCCGAAAACCATCCTTTGGTATTTGTTTCATTAGTCCATTGTTTATATAGTCCCACACAGACATACAGCTGGATGAGGCGTTTTGCATCATATGGGGCTAAATGTATCAATACTGGCTGTATTTCTGGATTTTGAAGGATATATATCTTGAAAACTTGATTGTGACATGCAAAACATTTAGGGACTATATCAACAATGGACGAGTGAAACAAATACCAAAGTATATTGTTTTGCTGGAGATTAACCTTCTATCTTATGTAACCATAACAAAGGTAACATATCATACTAATTTCAGTGTCCCAGATTTTTGTTTACTATGTTACGTCTATGAGCCAGCTAACTTTTCTCCTCGGGTGGCTAGCTAGAGTTTTTTTTTTTGCCCACCACACAGCTTTTTTTTGGTCGACCACCCAGCTAGCTATCAAGCCAGGCAAAGTTGACCATATTAAAACAAGTGTCATCTACCAAGCTATGCAGTTCATAGGGGCAACTCAATTGCAAAATGGCGTTTGACTATTTAACATTACAGTATTTCTGTGATGCAAGGTTGATGCTCTACCTCTGGCTTGTACGCTTGTGTAACCAAGCATCTGTATAGTTTGGGATTTGAGGATTAGTGGGACCGAAGCTGTGCTTTTCTCATTCCTACCCGCAACAAAATAATGCAATCTCAATTAAATGTCAAATATTGTTGAGGAAATTTATTTTAAAAGATATAACACCACACAGGCAGAAAATAAAACAAGATAATTTTCTAGATTTTTATGTGCCACTCGGCTACTTTATGTCAACCTGACCTTGTTTGTTCAGAATCTGCCAGCAATGCCTGGTGATTGAATGCATGGTAACGAATGACCTGTTACATATCTCAAACAGAGGGCGTCATTGGTAACGAGGTAAAAATCTGTCTTTCTGCCCCTGAGCAAGGCAGTTAACCCAGTGTTTCCCGGGCGCCGAAGACGTGGATGTTGATTAAGACAGCCCCCCGCACCTCTGATTCAGAGGGGTTGGGTTAAATGCAGAAGACATATTTCAGTTGAATGCATTCAGTTGTACAACTGACTGGGTATCCCCTTTCCCTTTAATAATTTGCTGCTTTGCAACTAGGTTGAAGAACATCAGGTGTCTTCAACAGCATCAAGCTTGTTTTCGCCATTGAAGGAATTCCTACAGACATTCAAATGAGATGAAAATGACCCCAGCCCTCCCTGGTTTGCTAGCCTATAATATTCTTTAGTAGATCTATATGATGTAGTTATGCTCATCTTTTCATTTTCACTTGAAGAACATCTTTCCTCTCGAGTCTTTGGGGGATTTCAGTTTTCACTCTTTCTTACAGTTAGGCCTGAAACCACCCATGTTGTGCTAGTCAGTACATTCAGCCATTTTTCACTATCAGTTTGTCTATGAGATTTGCTGTAGCCATTCCTCCCCCTCCCTCCCAGGCCCCCACTGTTTGCCGAGCCCTTTGTGGAGACACTTGTGTAACCTTGTTCAGAAAGAAACACAACCACATTGCCTGTTAATTCAATAAGTTGTTCATTGTAATGTCCTGGTTACTTCGTCAATGCTGCCCAGTGAGACGCCAGTCGCCGGGCTTAGCTTTCCTACCCTCAATGCCTCACTGAGGTCAACCTGTCATGGTCCATTAGAGGGTAGTGGTTAGCTTAATAAAGACAGAAAATGTGAAGTGTGTGTGTGTCCCTCCCTGACTCTCTTATTAAGTCCTCCATAGCTCCGTAAAGAGGTAGGGGAACTGAGACTGACTCGGCAGCTTCCCAGTCTGGTTTTAAGGTGCACCTGTCTCCGTGTTGGGTTTTCCCCGTCAGAATTGTTCTCCTGCACCACAACCCCTTTCTCTTATGACACACACTGGATTAGTTTTAAGTGTGTATTTGCATCATGAGGTCTAGCCTAAATGCTACTATCTGGGTGGGCAGTGTTTCTCATGTCTTAGTTTTGGCAGCTAAGGGGGAGGGGTGGGGGGGTGCACTTCAACTGTGAGAACACGGTGTGATAATCATTGCAGATGGACAGAGTTTGGCCCTTCTCTCTCATCTCTGTAATGGTTCTGCAGGGAGTCCACTGTGAATTTCCCTGTGGTGCTGTAGTATTAAACTTTGATGTGGGATAATGGAATTATTTTCTAAGCTCAGACACACAGGCTCCTCTGAAGAGGTTCACACTGTCTCTGACTGTGTAATGTGAAAAAAGAAGATGGTAGCCAAACTGTAAAGTGTATGCTACCTAGACTTTACCTAACAAACGTAGGCCTATAGGCTAGCCATATCAGATAGGTTATTCATATGTAGTCTAGATAGTGGTCGATACCTTGTTCCAATGTAATAACACAGTAGCTAGGTGGTCATCTTTAGTACTGGCGGGATTATATTTGGTTTCCCAGCAGAACAATGACCTCACTGACCTATCCTCCTTTCTGCTGATCAGGCGATCCATTTTACTTATGCGGTGAATCTTGAGTCTTGTGCAAATCTTTCTTGGCAGGACTGAGCGACTGCCATGTTGCTGAGCTAGAGAGACGTGTGGGACTCAGGGAAAAGGACTGCTTTGCTGTCTGCCTCTTGGTACTGTATGTATGCAGGAAGCCTGGTGTGATTCTAGTGTGGGGAAGTGGTGGCATGGCCCTTTGGCCCTGTTTCGCTACATCAGCAGCAAGCAGGGTAGTTAAACAGGAAGTGGAAAAATGCAGGAAGTTGCGAATTGACTTCAGCTCTCTCACTTTGGTTCCCAGAAAGGGTAGAGGAGGTTAGCACTGACTGAGAGACATCAAATGACTGTATGCGGGACAATTTCCCTGACCCAGAGAAGTATTTTTCTTGGGAAACACTTTCAGTGGGGAATCTGTGTTGAGGAAGCATTTTAGTCCAGCAGTAGGCTTATTCTGGGTCTAAGAAACTGCCCCATTGTGTTCTTTGAGACTCATTTGTGCTTGGCGACTTATACAGTCACAGACTAATCATAGTGTTACAAGCTCCTGGTTTAGGCCTATAATTTAAGGATGTGTGTGTTTGTATTTTTTATAGGAAAGCTCTTAGTGCTGCTGGCATGTCTGTCCTTCCCACACCCTGAAGAGGAATCTGAGGGAAATGTGACCAGTTTCACACCCATCCTCCTGAGCTCTGTCTCTTTATTGACCCCTTCCCTTCTACAGGAACCTACCTTAAAGACCCCCCTCACTATTTCAATGCCCATTCATGGGACTCTCTTTTACTTCTGTTGATCCTAATGCCTTTTGATTTGGTTTGAGATTAATAGTTGGTTTTTGGTCTTGTCTTCTCGTCATTGATTTGAGTCGTTAACTAGGCCAGTTAGTTAGGCTAACTCATTTGAGTCGTTAACTAGGCCAGTTAGTTAGGCTAACTCATTTGAGTCGTTAACTAGGCCAGTTAGTTAGGCTAACTCATTTGAGTCGTTAACTAGGCCAATTAATTAGGCTAACTGATTTGAGTCGTTAACTAGGTCAGTTAGTCTAACTCATTTGAGTAGTTAGCCAGTTAGCTAACTGCTTGCCTACTTGTCAGGGGTTCAGAGCCAGGGCACCCCCCCTCCCTTGCCTGTGGCTTGTTTAATGGGTGGGGTTGGAATCTACTGTGTAAACACATTCCATATGAAGGTGGAGAGGCTTTCCCCAGGAGGAACACAATGTTTGTTGTAGAGGTTTCCTTACAGTAGGAAGTTATTATAGTGACACATTGACCATAGTTCAGCGACCATAGTTCTTTTCTGACCATGTGACTTGACCAGGAAAACCTCAGACCTATTTGAATTTTCTGGTTAATTTGATTAGTAAAAACTCCAGAGCCCAACCATAGTTTATGGTGACCTGAATCAAGATGACGGACCCTTGTGTTCTTGTAAGCATTGAATGAATGCTGAACAGTGCTGACGGACACCATGTTATCATCTACAGGGTCATCTGTTGGCTTTGGCTTAGAAGTGTGTGTGTCTGAGTACTACAGAGGCGTTGGCTGGTGAGGATGCTGCATAGATGGCCTCTGCTGTGATATGGGTTCAGCGCTCTCTGTCCCTCTCGGTCTGTCACCCTCTGTCCCTCTCGGTCTGTCCCCCTCTGTCTCTGTCCCTCTGTCCCGCTCTGTTTGTCTCTGTCCCCCTCTGTCTGTCCCCCTCTGTCTGTCCCCCTCTGTCTGTCCATCTCTCGGTCTGTCCCCCTCTGTCTGTCCATCTCTCGGTCTGTCCCCCTCTGTCTGTCCATCTCTCGGTCTGTCCCCCTCTGTCTGTCCATCTCTCGGTCTGTCCCCCTCTGTCTGTCCATCTCTCGGTCTGTCCCCCTCTGTCTGTCCATCTCTCGGTCTGTCCCCCTCTGTCTGTCCATCTCTCGGTCTGTCCCCCTCTGTCTGTCCATCTCTCGGTCTGTCCCCCTCTGTCTGTCCATCTCTCGGTCTGTCCCCCTCTGTCTGTCCATCTCTCGGTCTGTCCCCCTCTGTCTGTCCATCTCTCGGTCTGTCCCCCTCTGTCTGTCCATCTCTCGGTCTGTCCCCCTCTGTCTGTCCATCTCTCGGTCTGTCCCCCTCTGTCTGTCCATCTCTCGGTCTGTCCCCCTCTGTCTGTCCATCTCTCGGTCTGTCCCCCTCTGTCTGTCCATCTCTCGGTCTGTCCCCCTCTGTCTGTCCATCTCTCGGTCTGTCCCCCTCTGTCTGTCCATCTCTCGGTCTGTCCCCCTCTGTCTGTCCATCTCTCGGTCTGTCCCCCTCTGTCTGTCCATCTCTCGGTCTGTCCCCCTCTGTCTGTCCATCTCTCGGTCTGTCCCCCTCTGTCTGTCCATCTCTCGGTCTGTCCCCCTCTGTCTGTCCATCTCTCGGTCTGTCCCCCTCTGTCTGTCCATCTCTCGGTCTGTCCCCCTGTCGGTCTGTCTCTCTCGGTCGGTCTGTCCCCCTCTGTCCATCTCTGTCTGTCTCTCATCCTGGAGGAGTCCGTATGCTAGGCGCTTCCCTGATGGGTGTTTCCGCTCTCTCTACACATACTGTGTGAGAGTGAGAGAATAGTGTCAACGTTTGACAATACCACTGGGTATGCAAATCAACTGGGTTTCACTGTAACCACGTACAAAGTGTCTGAATTGTTCAATTGCGGTGTGATGCCATCCTTTTTCAGAGCTGGAGGGGTTTGGAACTCTCTCCCAGTATCTGACCTACTTTCCTCCTCATGAGACTGTGAACTGATCCTTCATATGCCCCACACACACACACACACACACACACACACACACACACACACACACACACAGAGTCAAACGCTCACTTCGCCCTCATAGTTGGCTAACTGGCCGGTCTTAGCTAGAGAGAGAAGGTTGAAAAGTCAAATGTTCCCTGCACTTGTGACCACAACTGCGCTGTCGGGTGTGCTGTATTTTGTGCCAGCATGAACATGGTCGGAATGATGCTTCTGACAGGCTGAATAGAATGTATGTATTGGTCTGGGTCTCATTCATTAGTGCACTTCACACCGTAGCAAAATGCTTTGCAGCGGAAAACAAGCTTTTCTCAAGTTCAAACTCGTTCCTCCCCGTTTTGGTCTGTTATCTTTCGTTTGGTGTCTGGTATGTAACACAGGTTGACTGTAATCTCAGTGTGAGACCTTTATGTGTCAGTCATTCTATTTGTGACAAAGTGGATACACCCCAAAGCTCAATAGTAGATCTGAATATACAACTACCCCTGTAATTGGTCAGTAATTCAATTAACATTTTATTGGTCACATACTAGAGGTCGACCGATTATGGTATTTCAACCCCGATACCGATTATTGGAGGACCAAAAAAAGCCAATACCGATTTACAATATATATATATTTTTAATAATGACAATTACAACAATACTGAATGAACACTTATTTTAACTGAATATAATATATCAATTTAGCCTCAAATAAATAATGAAACATGTTCAATTTGGTTTAAATAATGCAAAAACAAAGTGTTGGAGAAGAAAGTAAAAGTGCAATATGTGCTATGTAAGAAAGCTAACGTTTAAGTTCCTTGCTCAAAACATGAGAACATATGAAAGCTGGTGGTTCCTTTTAACATGAGTCTTCAATATTCCCAGGTAAGAAGTTTTAGGTTGTAGGAATTATAGAACAATTTCTCTATACGATTTGTATTTCATATACCTTTGACTATTGGATGTTCTTATAGGCACTTTAGTATTGCCAGTGTAACAGTATAGCTTCCGTCCCTCTCCTCGCTCCTACCTGGGCTCGAACCAGGAACACATCGACAACAGCCACCCCCGAAGCAGCGTTACCCATGCAGAACAAGGGGAACAACCACTCCAAGTCTCAGAGCGAGTGACATTTGAAATGCTATTAGCGTGCACCCCGCTAACTAGCTAGCCATTTCACATCGGTTACACCAGCCTAATCTCGGGAGTTTGATAGTCATAAACAGCGCAATGCTTGAAGCATTGTGAAGAGCTGCTGGAAAAACGCACAAAAGTGCTGTTTGAATGAATGCTTACGAGCCTGCTGGTGCCTACCATCGCTCAGTCAGACTGCTATATCAAATCATAGAATTAATTATAACATAATAACACACAGAAATACGAGCCTTTGGTCATTAATATGGTTGAATCCGGAAACTATCATTTCGAAAACAAAACCTTTATTCTTTCAGTGAAATACAGAACCGTTCCGTATTTCATCTAACGGGTGGCAACCCTAAGTCTAAATGTTTCTGTTACATTGCACAACCTTCAATGTTATGTCATAATTATGTACAATTCTGGCAAATTAATTACGGCCTTTTGTTAGGAATAAATGGACTTCACACAGTTCGCAATGAGCCAGGCGGCCCAAACTGCTTGCACGGAACGCAAGAGAAGTGACACAATTTCCCTAGTTATAAGAAATTCATGTTAGCAGGCATTATTAACTAAATATGCAGGTTAAAAAATATATACTTGTGTATTGATTTTAAAGAAAGGCATTGATGTTTATGGTTAGGTACATTGGTGCAACGACAGTGCTTTTTTCGCAAATGCGCTTGTTAAATCATCACCTGTTTGTCGAAGTAGGCTGTGATTCAATGAGAAATTAACAGGCACCGCATCGATTATATGCAACGCAGGACACACTAGTTAAACTAGTAATATCATCAACCACGTGTAGTTAACTAGTGATTATGATTGAATGATTGTTTTTATAAGTTAAGTTTAATGCTAGCTAGTAACTTACCTTGGCTTCTTGCTGCCCTCACGTAACAGGTAGTCAGCCTGCCACGCAGGCTCCTCGTGGAGTGCAATGTAAGGCAGGTGGTCAGAGCGTTGGACTACTTACCGGAAGGTTGCAAAAATGAATCCCCGAGCTGACAAGGTAAAGAAATCTATCGTTCTGCCCCTGAACAAGTCCGTTAACCCACCGTTCCTAGGCCATCATTGAAAATAAGAATGTGTTCTTTTTTTATTTTTTTATTTTATTTTACCTTTATTTAACCAGGTAGGCAAGTTGAGAACAAGTTCTCATTTACATTTGCGACCTGGTCAAGATAAAGCAAAGCAGTTCGACAGATACAACGACACAGAGTTACACATGGAGTAAAACAAACATACATTCAATAATACAGTAGAAACAAGTCTATATACAATGTGAGCAAATGAGGTGAGAAGGGAGGTAAAGGCAAAAAAGGCCATGGTGGCAAAGTAAATACAATATAGCAAGTAAAACACTGGAATGGTAGTTTTGCAATGGAAGAATGTGCAAAGTAGAAATAAAAAATAATGGGGTGCAAAGGAGCAAAATAAGTAAATAAATTCAAATTAAATACAGTTGGGAAAGAGGTAGTTGTTTGGGCTAAATTATAGGTGGGCTATGTACAGGTGCAGTAATCTGTGAGCTGCTTCCAGTGTTTCCAGTTTCAGAGATTTTTGTAGTTCGTTCCCGTCATTGGCAGCAGAGAACTGGAAGGAGAGGCGGCCAAAGAAAGAATTGGTTTTGGGGGTGACTAGAGAGATATACCTGCTGGAGCGTGTGCTACAGGTGGGAGATGCTATGGTGACCAGCGAGCTGAGATAAGGGGGGACTTTACCTAGCAGGGTCTTGTAGATGACATGGAGCCAGTGGGTTTGGTGACGAGTATGAAGCGAGGGCCAGCCAACGAGAGCGTACAGGTCGCAATGGTGGGTAGTATATGGGGATTTGGTGATAAAACGGATTGCACTGTGATAGACTGCATCCAATTTGTTGAGTAGGGTATTGGAGGCTATTTTGTAAATGACATCGCCAAAGTCGAGGATTGGTAGGATGGTCAGTTTTACAAGGGTATGTTTGGCAGCATGAATGAAGGATGCTTTGTTGTGAAATAGGAAGCCAATTCTAGATTTAACTTTGGATTGGAGATGTTTGATATGGGTCTGGAAGGAGAGTTTACAGTCTAACCAGACACCTAAGTATTTGTAGTTGTCCACGTATTCTAAGTCAGAGCCGTCCAGAGTAGTGATGTTGGACAGGCGGGTAGGTGCAGGTAGCGATCGGTTGAAGAGCATGCATTTAGTTTTACTTGTATTTAAGAGCAATTGGAGGCCACGGAAGGAGAGTTGTATGGCATTGAAGCTTGCCTGGAGGGTTGTTAACACAGTGTCCAAAGAAGGGCCGGAAGTATACAGAATGGTGTCGTCTGCGTAGAGGTGGATCAGGGACTCACCAGCAGCAAGAGCGACCTCATTGATGTATACAGAGAAGAGAGTCGGTCCAAGAATTGAACCCTGTGGCACCCCCATAGAGACTGCCAGAGGTCCGGACAGCAGACCCTCCGATTTGACACACCGAACTCTATCAGAGAAGTAGTTGGTGAACCAGGCGAGGCAATCATTTGAGATGATCTTAACTGACTTGCCTAGTTAAATAAAGGTGAAAAAAAAAAAAAAATTCTGCAAATTGGTGTCCAAAAATACAGATTGTTATAAAAACTTGAAATCGGCCCTAATTAATCGGTCGACCTCTATCACATACACATGGTTAGTAGATGTTCATGCGAGTGTAGCGATAATTTAACCCCATACACAGGCCGTGTACCAAATGACACCCTATTCCCAGTCTAGTGTCACTACTTTTGACCAGGGAACTCTGAGTGCCGCTCCAGTCAGTCAGTTGAGTGAGTAGTGCTGTATAGAACTGAAGATGGAAGGTGATGGATGGGTGATCCATAGGTATACAATGAGCTGCTCTACCATTTGGGTGGCACTCATCCCTAATTTCAACAGAGGGCTAAAGGCAAGAGCAGTGAATAATTGAAGAACAGCCCTAGTCTAGTCTTACACAGCGTTGCTCCCTCCCTCCCATGTTCTCTAGAGCTTTTAGAGCTCTTGGGTCTCCATGGAGACTGTTTAGGCAAAGTGTGTGTGTGCGAGGACCACCATTCGCAGATTCCTTTTTACATCATATCTTGGCTGTCAAATTTAGTCCATTTTAGCAGTGAATGTAAACAGGCCTATTATTATAAACAATTTGCATTGTGAAAGTAATGTCAAATTGTGTATTATACCATTAATAATCCCAACTGTCTTTTATAATATATATATATATATATATATTACAAAAATTGCGGACCACCTGCAGTACCCCGGACCACAGGTTGAAAACTAGTGGTCTAGAGCAAATGTTAACGAGACAGATCTTACTAACAAGTGCTGAGGCTCAGGTGTCCCGAGTGACACAGGGTACAGTTTCACCTGTTCCTCAGACACCTGTTCCTTAGGATTGAGCTCAGTGAGCTAACACGGTCTTGTGTGTCGTGACGGCAACCTGGGTTTCAGTACCCGTGTTAGGCTATACAAGGGAAAAATTGCGCTCTCTCTCTCTCTCCCCCTCTCTAGTGATGTCTCTGTTGTCCCAGATTCTGCAGTCATAAGCCCAGCAGAACTCAGCACGTTCCTAATTAATCGCGCCAGTCTGAGGAGCTGTCAGTACAGGGATCTGAATCTTCTGATCCTATCTAATGGGAGCTCTTAATCTGTGATGCTTTACAATTAAATGAACCCCCTTCCTGCTTTCTCTCCCCTCCTCTCCCTCCCCTCTCCCATCTTCCTGTTCTTTCATTACTCCTCCCCTTTCCCATCTTCCTCCCTATTTCTTCTCTTCTCTCCCCCTCTCCTGTCCTCAGGCGAGGGCTGAACCCACCCCACAGAGTGAAGTCCATCTCCATGACGACCTTCACGCAACAGGAAATCGAGTTTCTCCAGAAACACGGCAATGAGGTAGGGTCAAACATTGTGACCGGGCCCCACAGACCTCCCAGGACTGTTGTCAACATGGCTGATGTCTGCCTGGGTTGTATTCACTAGGAGCCAAAGGGAAGCAAACAGGCCAAAATGAAATGCTAGTTTTTGTTGTCCAGCTCTTCCAGTTCTTAGCACCCCGATTGAGACTAGAATGCAGAAACACATAGGTTTATAATGATAAAGAAGTGTTTTTCAAGCCTGGTCCCAGATCTGTTTATGCTCTCTTGCTGACTTCTATGCTCATTGTGATGGCCAGGCACACAAACAGATCTGGGACCCGGCTAGTAGCCTATGTTTCTATTCAACTTCCATTGTCCTCCAAGCTAGGCCACCATTCGGATGTCCACCTCTTTTTGTTTGATAAAAAAAATATAAAAAAATAACCTGTATTTGACTTGGCAAGTCAGTTCTTATTTACAATGACGGCCAAACCCGGACGATGCTGGGCCAATTGTGCGCCGCCCTATGGGACTCTCAATCATGGTCTGATGTGATACAGCCTGGATTTGAATCAGGGACTGTAGTGATGCCTCTTGCACTGAGATGCAGTGCCTTAGACCACTGCGCCACTCGGGAGCTCTTAATCTGTCTGAGGGCTGGCTGGCTGACTCCTTGTCATCAATGCCCTGAGACTTACTTTAACCCCAGATCATGGAAATCCATACGTTGTGTTCCAGAATCCTATATGGCCGGCCTCACCCTTTCCCCCTTTTGGTTTTGGGTGACATTCCACAGATATTTCCCCTAATCCTATAAAGTGTGATTTGTGTGTTCTCTGAGAATAGCGTGGTGGCCTGCCGACCGGGTGGCCACGGCACAACAGACACAGAGCAGCTCTTTCAGGAGATGGTGCTCTGATGCTCACTCATGCATTCCATGTGTCTGGTTATTTATTTAGTTGTCCCTGACACACACACACACACATACACACACACTTTAATCTGCCAAGGATTCTGAATTGGAGTAATGCTCTTCTGCTAGATGATGTGGTAGTGGTACAGAATTGAGCTTGTGCTTGTCCTTGTTGCTGTTCTGCAGGCTATGTATGTCAGGTGCTTTATGTAGAAGAATATTCTAGGCCTATTGGAAACATCGACACAAGCCTTGGAGGACATGCATTATCTTCAGCCTTGACTTTCCTGTTTGCTGTTGTCTGTCCTCTTTTTATAAATGGTGTCTCTCTCGGGGTGTCTCGGCCTCTCTCTTGGTCTCAGTTTGTCTCTCTCCTCTTCTCCTCTCGCTCAGGCTCGGTTTGTCTCTCGCCTCTCCTCCTGCATCTCCTTCTGCCTCTCCTCCTGTCCGTCTGTCTCTCTGTTTCAGTATGTATTCGGTTGTTTGTCTGCATCTAATTGTAAAATGCTAGATATCCATGTATACTGTAACCTCTCTTATCCCTTGGCAAGTTGTCTGTAGATCGCTCCATTTCCGGGCTCCCAAGAGACCCTGGAATGACCCTGAATGTGCTACATTCTGCTGCAGCTGTCTTGGCCTGGAGGTGTTGAAGGGTTTTCTCTCTCTCTTTCACGTTTGTCTTTTTCCTCTGTAAAGGTGATGAACCACATCTTCTGATTTGCATGTGACTTTTATTCGCCTTTCATTTTTCACCAAACATGTTTTTCTGCTCTCTCTGTCCGTTCTCTCTCTCTCTGCCCCCCCCCCCTCTCTCTCTCTCTGTCTGTCCCCTCTCTCTCTCTCTCTCTCTCTGTCCGTCCCCTCTCTCTCGTCTGTCTTCTCTAGTCATGCAAACAGATATGGCTGGGGCTTTATGACGACAGAACTACCTCCATACCAGACTTCAGGGAACCCCAGAAAGTCAAGGAGTTCCTTCAGGAGAAATACGAGAAGAAGAGATGGTGAGAGGCTGCTGTAGTCCATAGAGCTCTGGTCAGAAGGAGCAGCAAGGCACTTTGCAGCAGTAACAACCCAGATGTATTTGGTGGATGATGTCTGGGTCACTATGCATTAGTTGAATCCAAAAGGAAAGTCTAATATTTACACACAACCGTCATACCAGTCAGCATAGCGGGACAAGGAAGCAAGGAAGAGGGTGGCGGAACGACGGTATGCGTTGCTATGATGATATCAGTAAACAAACAGTGCAAATCAACATCCGGTAGGAAACGCGATGGCAAAAGTCCTGTTTACCGTGGCGGCTGGCGGCATTTACCGGCATGCTATCATTGAAAACTTGTCCATTTCAATTAAAGCCTGTGTTGCTGTGTAACCAATTGAACATGGTTGTTGTTGTGATTTAGGTTTGTTCCCCCGGAGCAGGCCAAAGTGGTGGCTTCTGTCCACGCCTCCATCTCCGGCTCGTCAGCCAGCAGCACCAGCAGCACCCCCGAGGTCCGACCCCTCAAAACATTGCTGGGGGAGTCGGCCCCCACCTTGCACCTCAACAAGCACACGCCCAGTCAAGTAAGACACACTGGTTACTCAGCTGGCTGATAACAGGCCATACAACGTTTTTCCTGACCTGAAGTAGGGCCCAGGGAGTTTTTCCTGGAAAGATGTGTTCAGGAAACCCTCCTGGCTCTAGTAGGCAAAACATCATATTTTTTTGAGTTGCTTTCGACAAGATGGCCTGTGTGAAGTGCGGATATCCAGGTGAACTATTTCTGCATGGTTGAAGTGTCCGTCTCTCTGTGAGTTAACTGGGTCATATTTAGCACGAAATGGAGTGAAACGGGGAGGTTTCATCCAAACTTCTGTCCAATAAGAAACGCCCATTTTTGATTTCTGTTGCAAAGCGTTTTGCTACGGCATGCCCCAATGAACACAGCCCTGTTGTCTCTCTAGTCTCCGGTGGGGAGCCGTGTGGCCCAGGCCCTCCAGCTGAGCCAGCAGCAGCAGTTCCACGACAAGAAGTTTGACCTCCTCAGCGACCTGGGAGGAGACATCTTCGCCGCGCCGCCCCACTCTCAGACTGCAGCAGGCTCGGCGGCCAACTTTGCCAACTTTGCACATTTCAACAGTCAGCCAGGTAAGGAGGAGGAGTGGCACGAGCTGCACCGGTCCCCGGAGCCGTCACTACACCTTGTGTTAGAAAAACCCTTGGCACAGTGGTTACATCTACTGCTTAGTGCTTAGACTCCATTGGTCAATGATACGTATACTCAATGATAGTTATGGAATTAGAACGAGGTCAATTTCCTGAAGAGTATTTGGGTGTTTTGCTTCAGCAAAAGTCTGTTTTATGGTAGTGGAAGAAACTTTAGAGGCATTTCGATTTCCTTCATTTCAAGAGTATGGACCTTCACATTTTCTTACCACACTTTGTTTTTCATCTTACGATACAAATATACACATAAGAATGACAACTTGCACACAAACAACGACGTCATCTCCTCTGCCCAGACCCGCATGTTCACACCCCCCTCCCTAGTGCCTGCATTATGGTTTGCCACATGGCCTTAAATTGTACCAATCTGTTTTTCTCGGTTGCCCAGGCTATTTCAATAATAAATCATTTGATTTTTACATTGTTAATGATGGCGATTGGTTGATTTCCAAGTTTTTGGATACGTTTTTAACCCCCTCGTTGTCCATCACACTGATCTATGTAAAGCATCGCCAGATACTAGAGTTCTCATAGGGCTATGGGCGGTCAGTCTCCTTGGTTACTGAGGCCAACGTAAAGCTGTTTGCTCAGAGGATAACGTTTTCTCGTCCTCCAAGAGCCATAAAGTTCTACCTTTGTGCAGAGAGGCTGCACCAAGGTCAGCCCACACGAGGCTGAAAGACACACGCACGCCCTCTAAAAACACATCACAATTTGGTACTTGAAATATGATTCCTTTTTTTAAAATAGAAAATGGACGATAACCTACACACTTATCACACGTTCTATACCTGTCAACCCTTTCCTATCCTATTTTCTACTACTTAAACAAAATAAATCAGTCACAGGAAGCCCATCTCTGCAGCCCACTCCCAACACCCCCAGAATGGCTTCCAGATTCCCCATCTCTGCAGCCCACTCCCAACACCCCCAGAATGGCTTCCAGATTCCCCATCTCTGCAGCCCACTCTCAACACCCCCAGAATGGCTTCCAGTTTCCCCATCTCTGCAGCCCACTCCCAACACCCCCAGAATGGCTTCCAGTTTCCCCATCTCTGCAGCCCACTCCCAACACCCCCAGAATGGCTTCCAGTTTCCCCATCTCTGCAGCCCACTCCCAACACCCCCAGAATGGCTTCCAGTTTCCCCATCTCTGCAGCCCACTCCCAACACTCCCAGAATGGCTTCCAGTTTCCCCATCTCTGCAGCCCACTCCCAACACCCACAGAATGGCTTCCAGTTTCCCCATCTCTGCAGCCCACTCCCAACACCCACAGAATGGCTTCCAGTTTCCCCATCTCTGCAGCCCACTCCCAACACCCACAGAATGGCTTCCAGTTTCCCCATCTCTGCAGCCCACTCCCAACACCCCCAGAATGGCTTCCAGTTTCCCCATCTCTGCAGCCCACTCCCAACACCCCCAGAATGGCTTCCAGTTTCCCCATCTCTGCAGCCCACTCCCAACACCCCCAGAATGGCTTCCAGTTTCCCCATCTCTGCAGCCCACTCCCAACACCCCCAGAATGGCTTCCAGTTTCCCCATCTCTGCAGCCCACTCCCAACACCCCCAGAATGGCTTCCAGTTTCCCCATCTCTGCAGCCCACTCCCAACACCCACAGAATGGCTTCCAGTTTCCCCATCTCTGCAGCCCACTCCCAACACCCCCAGAATGGCTTCCAGTTTCCCCATGTTCTTGTAGAACAGATGTTTCTCCTGCTCAGGCAGGTGCTGGTTGTGGTAGCAGAAGCTGGCCATGTTAAGGGACTGGAACGTACAAAAACTCAAAACGCCAGATCTATGAGTCACTCGGGAGGACCTGGCCTAAAGTAACAATAAAAACCAATTCCATTTATCTACATGGAATTTGAGAAATACTCCATAATAAGCCAAATGGAAAGACAGAAATTAACCAAATCATGGTAAGAATACAGTATTTGATGCTTACAATTGATGGAATTTGAAGTTCTCGCAGGAAGATGCGTCTCTGTGCCGTCCATGGTATGAACTGGTGAAATTACTGGGTGTTGAAGTTAATTTGTGAACCATTTATAATCTTCGATAGCAGAGCCAAGTCAGACATCTAGTCTTGAGGTGGTTGTCGAGTTCCAAGTCAACATTGGTGCCTGTTAACATTCGACATTCTACTGAAGTTGCTCTTCTCGACTGTGATATCACATTGAAATGTAATTGAATTCTCATGAATAGAATGACCATGGCAAGGAAATAAAATGGGGTTTCAAATGAACACTGTTACACTTACCAACCAAACATTATACATTCAAACATCTATAGAGATCCAATTAAATTATTCGTTCTACCAACTCTGCTTTGGTTGATTTATTATTTGTATTATTCAGAATTGTCATGACGATGAGTGTGTAGAATCAATGGATGTACTGTGTGCTTCATTTAAAATATGTTTTACATTGAACCAGAACAGTGGCAGACACACACACTAGAAGGGAACATGAGCTTCGGTCAGAGCAGTGCTCTATAGGAGAATGTGAACCTATCATCATCACATCCATTTTTGGATGGTCATTGTCATCTGGTGCCAGTCTGTCATTAGCCATCTAGTTTAGTTCCATATCTCTGTGTCATTTCTGTCATTTTCTGTCCAAATGGCACACTATTCCCTATTTAGTGCACTACTTTTGACCAAAGCACTGGTCAAAATTAGTGCCCTAAAGCAATAGAGTGCCATTTGGGTTGCTGCCTGTGTCATGTGACCATTAGTCGTCTCATTCATTGAGTCCTGTTTTGTTTGTCTTTTTTGATTTTATGTGTCTGACCCTGGTACAAACCTCCAGCTGCTCAGAACGCAAACGCAGACTTTGCTAACTTTGATGCGTTTGGGAGCGCGGGTCCATCGGGTGCTTTCCCCTCGGCACCCCAAGCCCCCTTCCAGACCTCACATACAGGTAGAGCATGCTCCATTCACCTCTCATGGCCAGTCTCTATCTCACACACGCTCACATTTTCACACAGGTCACTGTTAGGCACTCTTCCTCCTTTCCCAGAGGCTCTGTCTTTCTGTCTCTGTGTTACACACTCGCATCAGTTCACTCCTACTTGTCATGTGTTTGTGTCCATTTTGTCTGTGTTGTAGTTAGCATTAATGACAACAATTTACTCTCATTGGCTCTATTTGCTAGCTGGCTGCTCAAGGCACACACACTTACTCACTGGCTCCCAAGGGAATTAGTTTCGAATGTACCACACCGCCCTCTGCCGGACACTGTCTGCAGATGACATCTATGCAGTGGTGGATGGGAAAGCACTGCTCTCTGGGTGCATCGCAGCACTCTACAGTGGCATCCTCTCCTTGTCTCCTTTCCATCATCCACACTGATCTGAAAGAATCTGTTTGCACCTATCCTATATGTTTTCAGATCTGTGCAGATGAGGAGACAAGGAGAGGAAACCACTTTAGACT
Source organism: Oncorhynchus kisutch (assembly GCF_002021735.2). Taxonomy (NCBI): domain Eukaryota; kingdom Metazoa; phylum Chordata; class Actinopteri; order Salmoniformes; family Salmonidae; genus Oncorhynchus; species Oncorhynchus kisutch. Next base: position 35,375,031 of record NC_034191.2, read on the forward strand.
ATGGAGATGCACCACTTTCTCTCAAAAGCTCCTCCTTCTCTCATTCACACTGACCACCACACTGCTTGGCTTCTGCTTTCACACCGACTCCATTCTCTCTGTTATGATTTGGTTTTGCTTTTGGGTGACGTTCACACTTTTCCCCCCTTTTTGGTTTATATTTCTTTCTCATTTTTTTTTTCACCCTGTCTCTCTGGTACTCACCCCCCACCCCCATCCTGTTTTGGCTGCCAGCGTTCACGCCCCTCTCATCCAGCCGCAGTGTGGGTGAGTTTGCCACCGCTGGCACTGCTCTACCTCACCCGGGTGCAGGTGCTCACAGTAAGTTCTCTCCCTCTCACTGGGCTCAGCCTCTAGCGAACACCTTTCTCCCCACTCTGTCTGTCTGGTAGGCTCTAGGGGTTTTCCCATATCAATGCTTATGGTTGTTCCTATTGATGCGTGTGTGCCTGTCTGTGGATGTGTGTGTTGTATGCTGTTCGTTGTTTGCTGACCTGTTCATATCCAGAAGTACAGGGCCATTGGTGCAAAATAACATGATATCATGCAGTCTAAACTGCAGCCAACAGTGTAGGAAAGAAAAGAAGGGCAACTTTTACCTCGGGCTCTGGAACTCTTATCCTGCAGAAAATCCTCTTAATGATTTGAGATTATTAATAAAAAATCGAAAGATTTCTCCACCTGTGTATTGTACTAAGATCTTGTAACAGTGTAGGTGGTTCAGTAATTCACTGTAGGTGTGTTCATTTGTTAAGACAGGAGAGTAGACAGTATTTCTCATTCCCATAGCAACAGTCAGGTTCCTCCCTCAAACCACTCCCCGTGAAGTGATGATGCTTCGACTCTCACGCTGTTTCCTCAGACCGTGACCTAACCTCGACTCTCCCGCGGTTTCCTCAGACCGTGACCTAACCTCGACTCTCCCGCGGTTTCCTCAGACCGTGACCTAACCTCGACTCTCCCGCTGTTTCCTCAGACCGTGACCTAACCTCGACTCTCCCGCGGTTTCCTCAGACCGTGACCTAACCTCGACTCTCCCGCTGTTTCCTCAGACCGTGACCTAACCTCGACTCTCCCGCTGTTTCCTCAGACCGTGACCTAACCTCGACTCTCCCCGCTGTTTCCTCAGACCGTGACCTAACCTCGACTCTCCCGCTGTTTCCTCAGACCGTGACCTAACCTCGGTCTCTGTGCTGAACTAACCTTCCGTGTGAGACGATTGCTAAGAAAGACACCAATCTTCCTACAAACACACTTGAAGCCACTGTGTGGCTCTTGTGACAGTCAGACTAAGGCGCATGACTGCCGTTGGGCTCATTTCAAGTCTGCCACCGTTGACCCCATTTAGATCTGACTGTTATACTACTCAACAGTATAATGCAGATCCTCTCCATTGATTTCAGGTCAGATGAAGCACGGCGCTGTTGGAAATTACAGATGACACTGCTGTGCTCTGTAGATGCTGCCTGCCTCCTGTAGCACACAGTGTTCAATCCATCCTCACAGATTTATGCTGCACAGTCAGGAACACACACAGCCACCCCCAGGCCCCTCGTGACTCCTTTCTGTCATCTCTCTCTCGCAGGTAGCACGGCCTCGGGGGCCTAGTTAACGCTAGCAAGTTAGCGCTAGATATTTAGCTAATTTTGACCACTTCCCCAAATCCTGTAGTGCCAACTGGATGCTTCACTTCCTCCTCCCAGAGCCAGAGTAACGCCTCCTCTGCAGGAACGCCCAATGGGCCGGTAGACCGAGACACTACTAGCGTCCCCGCCGATAGATACGCAGCTCTGGCTGACCTGCATACCATCTTTAGCTCTGACAAAGACGCAAGGTTAACCTGTCCCACTCTGTTTGGCAGACTTCAAGATGCGTCGAGAAGAGTGAGATGGCTATCGGGTTGGGGACGATGAGCTCATGCATGGTGTAGAATAGATAAAGTCCGGGTCCCATCCTTTCTGAACGAGCAGGGTCCGTGGGTCCTCATTTAAAGGTTGCGTCATACCACAGCACAGCTTGCGGGGTGCTGCGGAATGGTATGGCACGTTGGGGTTGCATGATGTCATAGTATTTTACTGTCAGCCATTGTTGCCTTTTAATGCTAGTTTGACCAACAGAGGGCATCTTTTTGACGTTTGTTGGCGCTTGCTCACTTTTCAAAATAATATTAGAGAGATCCATACAGGCCAGACATTTTGATTGCTTTACCTTATTCCAAGGTTTTTAACTTAGTTTTGCCAAACAACACAATGTTTTACAGATAGTCTCCCTTTTCAGAATATGTTTTATCCAGAATAATCACATCCTTTCTATTGTATTCTCTTATATTCCATCATATTCATATTGTAAAGGCCTGGGGAATATAAGCATGTGATGTCTGCTAAATGAACAAGTTAATTTCATTGACATGGCGCCTCCATAGCCTCAGCTACTATAGCACAGATAAATACATCTTAAAACACTCTATTCTGTTCTTTTGAAATAAATTGTCTTAGTAGCATGTTTTTTTTATGACCCTAAACAAAATATGAATATATTTATTTGTGATTGTGGATGTTACATAGATTTATTAGACTGGCGGGTATTGGTAGGCTACTCATTGAGTCCCGGCTATTCTACTGTTAATATGCATACGGTGAAGCAGACTTTCGTGGTGCTTTTGAAGATGAAAGGCTCAGTCAGTTATATGTATCTCAATGTCGGTCTACTGGTAGAGGAGCAGGGTCAGGTCTCGTTTGTGTGGGCGTGATGTGTTGTTGCCCTCGCTGCCGTGTGTAGGAGACGGATGGAGCTTCTACAGTGCCCCCCTGGCCTCCTGTGTTGTGAACCGGTCTGTGTGTTTTCAGGAGGTAGTGTCCCGAGCGGGGTTCCGGGCTCTCTCCCCCCGGGGGCGTCGGCAGGACTGCGTCACCCCCAGAGTCAGCTGACGGGTACGTCGGCGGCAGACCGCTACGCCGCGCTGGCCGAGCTGGACAACGTGTTCGGCTCGTCGGCCCCCGCCACCAGCGTCTACAACACCGTTAGCACTTCACAAGGGTACGAGAACACGCCATCCGAGGAATTCACCCTCTTTCCATTACCCTCTAGTCTATGCCTTGGTCTTTCTGTCTGTCTCATATTGACATCTTTGTAAATATATAAATCAACTTTCTTGTTATCAACAAGTAGGTCTGCCTTTCAAAATGACACTCAGCCATCTCACCTCAAATCGCACCCTGTTCTCTAAAAGTGCACTACTTTTAGTACTACTGCTAGGGCATAATAGGCTGTCACTTGGGATACAGCCTCTGTCATGCTGAGTCCATGGGGTCACTCTAACGCCGTTGTTGTTTCCCAGGGGGATGTTTGGCCCTGTGACAGGAGTCTCGTCAGCCCAGGCACAGCAATGCATGTCCAGCATGCCCCAGGGTTTTGGAGGTGAGTGACATCACTCCATGTGTGTGTTTCCATCCCTGCCCTTTCCCCCTCAGTGTGCGCTTCACTAGTTCACTCGCCTCTTGGGTTTAAAAACCACTGGGTAGGTGTGAGCATGAGAGTTTTCTTCATATTTCACTCACTCTCTTGCGTGAATGAGTGCACACTTCGGGGAGAATTGGGTGGATTAGAATGGGACCGCAACACATTTCTCCAGATTTGTAGACACTTAGCTACTCAGAGAGGAACTAATAGGAGTTGGATGTCTCCTCTTCCCTTCTGCCAGGTCTGTCAACAAACCCTTTTGCTGCTGCAGCCGTTGCCCCGGCGACAGCCACCACCAACCCCTTCCAGAGCAACGGCAGAGCAGCGGCCGTGGCGGCAGCAGGTGGGGACACGCCACGGAAGTCTTGCATACCCAATGTACTTGAAACTAAAGCCATAGGCTGTGTCTGAAATCATTTTTCTTACTATTTACAAAAAAAATGTTATACTATGTACTAACTATACTACACACTGTTTAGATGGAACATACTGTTCACAAAAAATGTATGCAGTAAGCAACGGACTAGACACGCATACTGAGAAGGCGTCATGTAATGCGCAATTGGGTTCCTTGCCATTTTTACATTACGTCTGATCACGTGGTAGTCTGAAAAGACAATTCTCTTCCTCAATATCATGCAGCGAATTCGTTCTAGACGAAAAGCCGAAGTGAGTGTGACGTCTTGGAATTGAACGCTTTCAAAATGTTCTAAATATCACATCCTCGAAAACATCTTATTTTGCTCAACGCACTATTCAGAACGCAAGTACGGGTATACGGACGTGGCCACTGAGTTCGATAAGAGGGCGCACCCAAAGCCTCATGGGCAGCCCCATTGCAAAGATACTAGATGAGCTCTGACGTACATCTCTATGACTAAAGCGGTTAGTGGCCGTTTTGAGGTCGTGCAGAACAGCCATGCTGAAATCTCCCAAATGAACTGAGGCAGGTGATCATGTAAAAGCTTCTCTACGTCGCATAATTCAAGGAATAGCCTAGTAACCAACCGAAATCTCAAGTCCCTATTCTTGGATTACTTTTACAGAGGATGACTGTGACCTCCTGAAACCCTGTGAGAGGACTCGTGGTCACGAGTCATCAGAGGTCATAATGAGGTTACGAACCAGATGTCTTCACTTCGCTCAGCTAATTGTATTCATCTCGAAGTCGATTGCCGGTGGCTCGGCTGCTACAAGACGGCGGCCTTATTCACTAACAATTGTCTGTAGCTAAATGAGGATCTAGTCCAAGTAGTAACAGTCTTGCATAGAGTAAATCAAAGAGACACTGATTGGTGACTGAGTGTTTCTGTAAAGAGAGTGTGAAGGTGTATCAGCGCAAATGATAATGGCTCTGTCTGATTGCTCTCGTGATGCTGGACAGGCCTGTTTGGGGGTCTGCATGGGCAGGGTTACCCTCCAGCCCACTTTGGTAGGTCCCCTCCTCTTCCAGCTCACTCCTTTTCTCCTTCCTTCCCCTCCTCTCTGCCTCCCTGTGTCTTGACTCTGGCAGTGCTTCCTAGAGCTCTCCAGAGCGTCCTGTGACTGTCTCGCCGACTGTGCATGTGTTGTGTGCCCTGACCCCAATGCTGCTTCTACTGTATCTGTGAGTGTGGGGGTCCTGATGCCTCAGCTGCCCTCACCAATCCCCCCCTCTGCCCTCACTGATGCTCCCAGACTGTAGTGATGTGGCATCGCTGATTACCCCATCTTGCCCCTTGCTGGCCTAGAGAAATAGCCTAACTAACAGTCGTAGCTTTTCAGACTATAGCTGTTGGCGGTATGTATGTCCTCCAGCTGAGCTCTGAGGTTGTAAACTGGTGTTGGAAGGACATCAAACTGCCAGATAACCATTTAAGAGTATCCTTTAACTGCACAACCATCTTGACTGTAAGCTTCTTATTGTTTCTCACCCTCCTGGATTCTGTACACTGCCTTTGCTAAGAGTGCTTATACCCTGAGTGCTTAGTACTGTAGCTGTGTGCTAGATGCTGTCTAATTTAATTCGGATTATGTTATGGATAGAGCTAGTCTCTGTAGGTGTTTTGTTGTTGCTGTGTTTGTTTCTCTGTGTTAAGTGTAAAGGTGTTTTTAGTTCAGGTTGTGTGCCGATGTTAACCTGGTGTCAGGTGTGATTATAGCTTGACGAGGTAGGTAGGGGTGTGTGTGTGCGTGCAGATGTTTTGTGGTCTGCGTTAGCACTTAGCAGTGATCTTGTATAGCGTGAGCTCTGTGTAACTGATGTGATATTGTGTAGATTGAGTGTCCTCTCCTCTCCCGCCTATCTTGCAGCCACGTTTGGCACAGGGTCCATGAGCATGCCAGCCGGATTCAGGACCGCTGCTACCTACAACCTCCCCACCAGCTTCAGTGGGACCTTCCAACCTCCTTTCCCTGGCCAGGCCCCCTTCCCCCAGCCTCCGGCCTATCCCCAGCAACCCAACGGTGTGTGTGTGGGTGTTTGCATGGGTGCATGTTTGCTTTGCATGAATTTGTGTAGTGTACCCTTTTAATTTAAACCTTGATTATTCAACTCTTTCTCTGGTCCACCAGGAGTGGGGTTTTCAGCCTATGGACAGGCCAAGGCTGTGGTAACCCCCTTTGGACAGGCGATGGCCGCACCCGGGGTCTCTAGTAACCCCTTCTTGGTGAGTGGGACCATCAGGTGGTTTTCAACCAAATGTCCAGACTTGATAGTTTTACTAGTGGTGATTTAATGGCTCCCCTTCCCTCTCTGTGTCTCTCTCTCTCGTCCTTCCAGGCGGGCGCCCCTTCAGGACACTACCCCTCAGGAAGCTCTTCAACAAATCCTTTCTTATAGCGCTGCTCCACCTGAACTCCACCACTAGGGTGTTGTCAACTGGCGTGCTCCGCTCTCACCTCTTGCACTGTTTTGTTTTACAAGACTCTTTAAAAAGACAAACACTGTTTCTAAAACTGGTATTTTGTTTTAAGAACAATGATAACAACAAAGTGACGTAACTGACACCGTCCATGGCAACAAAAATCACAACAACGTAAAGGTGTGTGGAGGGAGGGGTTGTTAGGGGCGGCAGGAAGCCTAGCGGTTAAGAGCGTTGGGGCAGTAACCGAAATGTTGCTGAATCGGTGGAAAATCTGTCGATGTGCCCTTGAGCAAGGCACTTAACCCTAGTTGCTCCTCCTGTAAGTTGCTCTGGGTAAGAGTGTATGTAAATGTGTTAAAGGGACAGGGTCTCATCCTCTATCTAACCTGTGAACTGGCCCGGACTCAGCTGAGGCATATGTATATTCAAACTGGCTGATACTAAGTTATTGCAAAATATTCCCATTCATTACACTGGAATTTTGTAAATATTTTTTTCTTAGTGGAAATTAGCTCTGTGCATATCCGTATTTGTACATTTAACACAAGTTTAAGGGCAGAAATGTTATTTGGAAAAGCTGAGAAGACTGCTTTGAGTTGCTTTATTTGTAAAGAGGAACCAAAAGGGGTTTGTGCAGCGTGATATCGGTAGGACTATTTTTACAGAGAAAAAGAGAACATACATTTCATCATTTATTACAGAAGAGGGGGAGGAGTCTCTCCTCTTCTGTGATTGGCCCCAAGGGCAGAGGCTCCACCTGGAAGGGAATTGGCTCTCACCTATGCTCTGACCTGTCCAGGTGGTTTACCACAATATAGACTGAAGACCACTGACTTTGGGTGTTAAAGAGATTTAAGTTAATGTGTTTGTGTGTATATATATATATATTAAAATGAATTTTAACTAAAAAAGAATGACCAAACCATGCCTTTTAAATTGCTGCACTGTACATCTCCATTTAAATATTTGATCTATATATATATGTCACTATGAAGATGTTGCAGTCTGAATGTGGAGATCTTGCTCAGGAGTATGGCTGCTGGAATAAACCATAGACTGTGTAAAAAAATATCAAACAAACAGACTGGAATGTCATTGGTGTCTAATTCAGTAGGGCACCATGTACCAAAATGTTTTGTAACAGAAAACAAAAATGTGCTTTATTTTTGACACATTCAGGTAGAAACTCTCCATTTCAAAACGTTTTCTCCCATTCTGTGCCTACCAAACACGGCCCAGTGGTCAGTTTCTTCTGCTCAGTCTTTGTTCAGGGCAAGTGTCACTGTCTTTCAGACTTGGAGGCTGCTCTGCAGTGGTGGAGTCTCTGTGGCTTTGCCGCACTCTCATTATCGTGTACACACCTCTCAGAAAGAAAATGACAGCGATGGCTGAGAAGTAGCTTCCATAAATGATGAACTGCAAGAAAGAGTGGAGAGAGGTATGTTTTTTCTCCCCTTATTCTTCAGTTGTAGGGCTAGCAAGCAGGTATTTTTGTCCTGTGACACTTGAACTGTTAACTCACCTGTGGGATGATGCCCAAGCCCAGCCCCCTGCCATCCACCACAACAGATGTGATGATAGTCTGAAGGACCAAAGCCCCAAAGTTGTTTGCTCCAAAGATCAGTGCATACCTCTCCATAGAGAGATCAGTAGCAATTTGGAACCTGGGAGGAAAGAGGGCACATGTTTTTTTCTCTACCAAATATTTAAGGTTAATTGTTTTACATTTCAGATCTAAAAAGGTTTCCACGTCCCAGGCCATTTTGTTTTTTAAAGATCCAGCTATATACCACAATCTAAAATGAATAGAATAAATAGATATGGAACATTAGTCTCTACTCCACATTTTGCAGCCAGGTAGTTGTTCAGAGATTCTGGTTTGACAGAGGTATGTCTATAGATATCATTTTGACCTTTGCTTAATTCCCTCATAATTCCACCACCTTCACGCATGGTGAAACAATGAATCGTGTCGAGCAACCTGTCTGTTCTGAGAAATGTAATTTTTTCCCCCAATACAAATAAACCATTCTCCATGCACTGTAATTTTACAAATTGATAAGCTCTAGGTAAATGACTGAGTTGTTGAGATAAGGGGATTGTAAATATATTTTGCCCTCTGATTGCTGGAGACAAATGTGAAACCAGTCATATGCCAGAACTGGGATATCAATTTTCCCACTGATGCTTATGAAATGCTGGTATTATAACCTGCAGGGATGCAATTTGGAGACTCAAACTATCGGCATCTGTAGACATGCGCATATGACAGTATAGTGCCAAACCTACCAAGTTGATTTATGATTTCTAGAATGTTTGAATTATACGCCCTGACTTTTCACTGTATTTTTTTTACAATTTGTATTGTGTTAAATATTTGCCACAATCGGTAGCCACCGTCAGTTATACCAATACATTTATAACTCCCTTTAGTGTTAGTTTCTTTACATTTTACATTTCATTCCATTGTTAATTTACCATTCATCTGTCACATTTGTGTGGTTGTCCCTGAGGTTCGCTAGTAATAGTGGACCATATTAGGCTAACGTATTACAATTGGCAATGTAGCCTATTTGAATCATTATGGGACGCAGACCACATGTAGCCGTTTAAACCTGGTGCATGGTTCACAACGACTGGACCCTTTGTCATCACAGTTCCATGATTATTGGGGATTATTAAGGATACAAGATCAGAGTATTATTTATTTACCAATTGGTGCTGAAAAGGAGACCAATACGAGTGTATTTACAAGGCTTTCTTTCATTGATCCCTAATATTCTGAATGTTCTCTCCATATAATACTCTAGTAACTCTGGAGAGAATTGAAATTAAAGCTACCCCAATTTTAAATGGATGGCATTAGATAAATGTACTGAAAACTATATTGAATGAAAATTCCACGAGAAAATGTTTGGACTGCAAGTAGGAGGGTTTTCAGCGGTTGAATGAAATGTATTCGGCGTATGCAAGGGAACCACGCCTGCAAAGCCAGCATAAGGTACGTCTGAATAGTAACTATTAAGAAAGGCGTAGTAGTTTGAATCGGGCACCATGTAATTATCTTTTCCATTAATTTGGGCATGAGATGTTTAACTAGATCTATCTACATAACCAATGGTGTGGCATGGGCACTCATATTGACATTAGACAACTTTGGAGGTATGAAAACATCTGATTTAGGAGTGTAAGGTCCCTGTAACATGTGTCCCTTTTTAACAATTGACCATCAAAAGGGAATTTCTAAATGTGAAATGAGGCATATTGTTCTTCAGTCGGCAGCAGTTCTTAATGTATCATTACTGTATTTGCACTCACATGGCTATGGTGATGAGCAGAATGTAGAGGCACTTGAAGACAATGTAGCCAGCGTAGCAGGCCCAGATGTTGGCTGTGAAAGTCATCGTGAAAAGGGCTGCAGCTCCTAGGCCAGAGAATGAACCCAGAGCCAACTCTCCCCACTGGGCCCAATCCACCTGGGTGAAACCAATACCATAGGCTGTTGCTGCTCCTGCAAGAAACACAATGCTCTGAGCCCTAACATTTTACATGATGTTGCTATATACCTTTTGTGAGGGGGGTGGTAGCCTAGTAGTTAGAGCGTTGTAACCGAAAGGTTGCAAGATCGAATCCCCGAGCTGACAAGGTAAAAAACTGTCGCTCTGCCCCTTAACTAGGCAAGTCAGTTAAGAACAAATTCTTATTTTCAATGGCGGCCTTGGAACAGTTCCTAGGCCGTCCTAGGTCCTGGATGGCTTCCTGCCAATACCATTGGCAGGAAGCCAGGCGGTGTCAGAGGAAGGCCCTAAAAGCTGCCAAAGACTCCAACCACCCTAGTCATAGACTGTTCTCTCTGCTACTGCACAGCAAGCGGTACCGGTTGTCTAGGTCCAAGAGGCTACCTCCAAGCCATAAGACACCTGAACAGCTAATCAAATGGCTGCCCAGACTATTTGCATTGCCCCCCCCCCCCCCCCTTTTCTACGCTGTTGCTACTCTGTTATTATCTATGTATAGTCACTTTAATAACTACCTACATGTACATATTACCTAAATTACCTCTACTAACCGGTGCCTCCCTCCGCACACTGACTCTGTGCCGGTATGTTAACTAACTTTGCCTCCCTGGGAAGTTCTGGCCTGGCACAGGACGTGGGTCGCAGTCAGAGCCGACTCGAACTGCGCACACAACGTTTCATGACGGCGCAAGGAAATGGGTCGTTTTTGGCTACTCACCAAATAGGTTGGACACAGCTTCCACCCCTCCATTGTAGACTGTGAAGTTCTGGGATGGCTCTACGTGCTGCCACAGCACCTGAACATAGTTGACTGTCTGGTTATAGCCACAGGTGGCAAGTGCCCACCACACTGACCAGTACAGCAGCTCCCTGGTAGAGTAACACTGGAGGAAGTCTCTCCACAGCTGGATAAGAACCTGGCTGCAGCTCCTAGTTCTCACTGGCTCCTCAGGGGACTCTGCCATTTCCCCATCACCTGCACACATGTCCTCTCTTCCTAGGGCCTCTGGTAGTTCTTGGGCGTCCTGTTCTTCTACATTTCCAGTTTCATGCCTCTCCTGACTCCGATGGAAGAACATGCTTCTCTGTGGCATGGGCAGGAAGAGGGAAGTCACCAGGGCGATGGAGATCAACACCAGGGTAAGTACCAGGATGTTGTTGTAGGACATGAGGTTGAAACTGACCAGTAACTGTCCCAGCACAGAGCCCACCGTGTAGCCTAGCAGCTGTACACTACGGCAGTAGGATGTAGCTTTGCGGTAGTGTTTCAGCTCCGCTATGCTGTAGATGTATGAAAAGTAGGCCACCTCGCTGGCTGTCACCACGGCGTAGGCAAACTGCATTGCCTGCATGGCTGCCACTCCCTGCAACCAGAGCAGCATTGCCGTGGTAACAAAGAGGTTGATGCACTGGAACACCATGACGGGCTTGTAGCGCAGCCAATCGGTGAGCAGGAAGACGGGCACCAGCACAGCCAGGTAGGAGTATGTCCACACAGGGAAAATCTCATTGGTCACCTGAGGTAAATGGTAATGATGTCAAAGACTGGTGGTGTGTTCATATTGGTAAGTCTGAGAAATTAATTCCCGAGTCGGAAAACCCACTAAATGACCCTCCAAATCGGAGTTCCAAGTGAGAAACTCAGACCAGAATGAATGACGATGCCTGACCTTTCACCTTCAGATCAAAAGATGGCGGACATAGCCATTTACAACCTTAGTAATGTGTCCAATAGTCTATAGCTTGACACATTGTCAACATAAGCAAGCTAACTCGTTTATTAGCAACATTATCTTGCTTAGCCATCTAGTTTCTCATTAGTTTAATAGTTTTTCAGATTTCAAGCACTCAAATGCATTCATGATGACATCCAGAGTTCACCAATTGGGAGCTATGAGTTCCCGAAAAGCATTGGAACGCGCCATCAGTGGACCTTACCAAGAATACTTTATATTTCTTCACGTCATTCAATACATTGCACTTTTTTTATCAAGCAGGCAATAAAGGGATCATAACACCTGGTACATTGACTCACAATGATTAGGGTAACACTTTAACACAGTGACACAGTCATAACCATGTCATATGTTGTAACTTGTCATGACAGCATATTTAGACCTGTTGTGACATATTTTATGGCTGGTTATGACGCCTACATAAGAGTGTCAACCTACCACACAAGGCAAAACATTGCATTTCCTTGTCATAGCCTACTTGTCAAAAGTATGCCCCTTGTTATATAATATTTTCTGAAATTGACCATATTAAATTACCATTGTAATTGCTCACAAATTGATGACTGGGATGAATGCAGGAGCAGATTTCGGGAGAAGTATTGATGACTCTTTTTGACTGACATAAGGGCATGTACGTGACCGGCCTATCTGGCTTATATGATTATGTTGGTCATAATGCTTCTAGGCAGTGTCAAAGTGTATTTTCTTAGTCCAAGTAAAGTGACACAGGAGGGTCAAAAGGCTTCTTGACGGTGTATTTTAGTTATTTAAAATCGATGAAAAAAGCATGACAGTGAACAGAATTCATTACAACAACAACAAATGACTTAAACAAACGTTCAAATGAAAGGATACTCCTTGGCTGGGAAAAAACATTGTTTTGACACTTATGTAGTTGTCAATATTCACAACTGGTCACACTATGGGCCATGACAGTGTTATGACCATATTATGACAGGTTGTTACAAGTTACGTCAGCTGTTATGACATATTAAGACATGGTTATGACCTTATCATAATGTGTTATGACGCTCAGTGTCAACTAAAGGGTTACCGTGATTAGAAATACGGTAGATTGGTATGGTATTGGTTGAGATTATAAATATAAATCAATTGCTTGACAAAGAACCCAATGCTCACTCTGACAGCGCTCCAGAGCTCCTCTGTGGAGATGGGAGAACCTTCCAGAAGGACAACAGTCTCTCAACAGTCTCTCAAACACCCCACCAATCAGGCCTTTTTGGCAGAGTGGCCAGAGGGAATCCACTCCTCAGTAAAAGGCACATGACAGCTCGCTTGGAGTTTGCCAAAAGGTACCTAAAGGACTCTGACCACAAACTAATTATCTGGTCTAATGAAATCAAGATGGAACTCTTTGGCCTGAATGCCAAGCGTCACATCTGGAGGAAACCTGGCACCATCCCTACGGTGAAGCATGGTGGTGGCAGCAGGATCGAGGGAAAGATGAACAGAGCAAAGTACAGAGAGATCCTTGATGAAAACCTGCTCCAGAGCACTCGGGACCTCAGACTGTGGCGAAGGTTCACCTTCCAACAGGACAACGACCATAAACACACAGCCAAGACAACGCAGGAGTGGCTTCGGGACAAGTCTCTAAATGTCCTTGAGTGGCGCAGCCAGAGACCGGACTTGAACCCAATCTAACATCTCGGAAGAGACCTGAAAACAGTTATGCAGCAATGCTCCCCATCCAACCTGACAGAGCTTGCGAGGATCTGCAGAGAAGAATGGGAGAAACTCTCCAAATACAGCTGTACCAAGCTTGTAGCGTCATACCCAAGAATACTTGAGGCTGTAATCGCTGCCAAAGGTGCTTCAACAAAGTACTGGGTAAAGGGTCTGAATACTTATATTTCCTTTTCTTTTTTTTATACATTTGCAAAAATTCAAAAAAACTGTTTTTGCTTTGTCATTATGGAGTATTGTTTGTAGATTGACAACGGAAAAAAATAATTTAATCAATTTTAGAATAAGGCTAACATTACCAAATGGGGAAAAAGTCAAGGGGTCTTTCTAAATGCACCGTGTGTAACAAGCTGTGGGATTAATGTGACACTGTCTTCAATAGTAAAACAAATATTACAAAAATAAGGGTAATTGCAAAATGTTATGATTTGAAACTGATATTTGGATAAAATTCACAATTTACAACTAATATTTTATGAATTTCACATTGACCAAAAACTCTCAATTGACCAACATTAATGTACAGGGCTGGGAAAAGGTATTCGCCCACTTTCTAATGAATCTTATTAGATCTTCAACCAAAACCTAATATTAGATAAGGGAAATGTGTGAACAAATAACACAACAATTGCATACTTATTTCATAAACAAAGTTATGTAACACCCAATGCCCCTGTGCAGTGTTATAGTGCAGTGCTTATGCAGGTTGAGGAGTAATGCTGGGAAAGGTACTTTCTTCTATACTGGAGCCTCAGAGTAGAATGTGTAGCCTTTTCCCATAAAAACGATGTCCTCTCTGGGCAGCTTTAAAAGTAAAGTTAAACACCGTTGTATTCTGTGCCCATATGAATAAACCCTACGATGTAACTGCAATGATTAGATGTTTTTATGTTTTATTATCTAGCTGTCATCATACTGTGTTCAACCGTGCTTGATCTTAGCCATCATGTTTCAAGAGGACCACAATTGAAATAAATCCCAAAGTGTGTGTGTTATCCTATTTTATTCATGTGCATGTATGGCTTTTTTCAAGATGTATGGGTCCTTGATTTTTTTAAATGGTCAAATTAATAACATAACTCAAGACCGGTCGGGTAAAAAACTTTATCAGCTTCCACTCAATGTAGGAGAGTGTACCTTTTGTAAAACACAACGGGCCAGTGGTGTAGAGGTGGGTAATACACAGGTCAAAGCCGTATACCCACTTTTTTTTTTTGTGGGCATTGCTTATACTCACTTCTTAATCTTTACCGATGCGTGTCAAAGTAGTATAGTGGAGGTATACGATTTATCAATTATGTAGTACAATAGAGAAAGCATGCACAAAGTAGCCTACACGATCCTACACGACAGTGTATTCACATGCGCGCCGCACACAGCCTAGTTTCAGCGGAATATCATCTGTAGGCAGCAAGAGGGTGCAGCTCCCAAATGGTTTTGGCATGGAGCAGCTCACAGAAGATTGACATCGGTAGCTGGTAGGGTAGGAAAGACGTTTCAATTTATATTTACACGTAACTGCTAACTAAGGCAACAATAGGTATGCAAACCAGGTATTGAAAAGGTTTAGTCCAAAGTGTTGGTTAGTAGGCTATTTGCAATTTGTCTTCATGTACTGTTTGCATCAGGGGCGTGGACATGGATGAGCCTGGGTGGACAGAGGCCCACCCACTGGGGAGCCAGGCCCTGACAGGCCCACCCAATCAGATTGATGTGGTTTCAGCATTGCTGTGGACTCTTAGACCATTAAATGTTTGTATTTTCTCTATTAACAAAGTGTGTTTTTTAGAGTGGAAATCTGAAAAATATACAGGAAAACTCAGAAATAAAAAAACGGAAAACCTATGATATTTCACAAAGGGTGCCTTTCTTTCGCTGGGCGGGCCGTTTGGGAACGTTTTGGCAGAATTTGAGTATACGTACTTCTCCAGGCACCACTGCATAGGGCCGATGGAAAGACAACAGTCACACACAGCATGATGTTAAAGGATAAGCAGTCCATAAACTCGGACATAATAAGCCAGTAGGTACCAATCATAAGAATACAAAAATACAACCATTTAAGTATTTATTTCCCAATCTAACGTTACAACTATTACTTCCCATTTTTTTTAAAGAGGTTATATTTGACTTAACGCTCCATGACGTACACTAAGGAAGAAATTGTTGGCTGAATAGATGGATGCAGTTCAATGCATGAATAATAGGATTCACCATTACATTCCTTGGTCGTCTACATTTTTTTGCTATCAGGTTGTAAATCACAGCTTGACACTCAGCTGGCCTGGAACATTGTTGCCTGCATTCGGCATGCACTGTTTCAGTTTCAATGACTGAATAGTCTGGACAAAAATGGACGAATGTAACTAAGGCAGTATTGCCAATTTAGCGACTTAGTCGCTATATTCAGCAAGTCTTCAGACCCCTTTAGCGACACATTTGTTAAAAATCGACTAGGGACAACTCTAGTGACTTTTTCTGGTGTTATTGGAGACTTTTGGAGACTGACGTGAAAGCACATCTTTCTTAAGCTTCTCAATGAGCAGCAGGTGCTGCCGTGGGCCTCGTCGTCCCCGTCCCAAAGCACTCACAGGCATCCCAGTCCTCACACAGCAGTCCCTCCCAGCTGCAGGCAGAGCAGGAGATGTTCACCCCTCCGTGTCCAGACTTCAAATGAATCGCGCATGCGGGAAGCCACAGCAGGCTGGTCCCTCCCTGGCTGGGCGGGACTGCTGTGTGATGAAAATGTTCTTTGTCTAAAATAAATCACTGCATTTGACTCGCACTGCCTCAGACACTTACTCACCTTGTCAACTGTGTGTGTGTGCCTCTCTGTGACATAAGCTAAACCTCTAGCTGTCTAGCTCATCATGTTTCAGTCTAAACTGTACACCGAAAAACACCAAAAGGAGTGGAAATCAAACCCTGAACTCAAAAGGCTGGATGAAGCCGTTTATTGATAAGGTACTTTAGTGACACCAAGCAGACAATTGTATCAACATTACTGGGGCTTGTTGAGTTGGAGGGAGGAGATGCCAAATCTATAGCCCTTGCTATTGTGGCTTTCCTCTAAGTGTTGTCTTAAAAAAGAGAAACTCCTGGGGATAGGGACTGACGATGCCTCTGTTATGACAGGGATTAACAATGGGGTCCATAAAGTGCTGAAGGAGGAGTATGGCCTCAAATATCTGGTTCTTATTCGCTGTGTGTGCCACTCTCTGCAGCTTGCTCATTTGTAGTACTAAACATATTTAGGGTGTTTTTTACTCACGTTTTGTCTCTCCCACAACGTTATTCCTCTCTCCTACAGCGTCCATAACAATTACATGCACATGGCCAAATATGCAAATTACTGATGACATCATTTAGCGACTTTTAGGACAGCCAATAGCTGTGAGGAGTTGGCAACACTGAACTAAGGCTGGGAATGTCAATACAATCAAACTAGCAAGGGCAAGTCAGTTATAACGTGGCTAATAGGCTAGCGTATCTATTTATGTAGCAAGCTAAAAACACAGAGCCTAACGTTTGGTCGATATTTAGCTAGCTGCTAGGAGGATGTAATGTCAAGCCATTGGAGGAGTGGGTAACAGACGTTTTTCGGTGTCATACACAGCTAGAGATGCAGGTGTCATTTGGTTAGCAACAACTAATGAATATGACTGGTGTCCGTAAACAAGCAAAACAAATAAAGTAATAGTTAGTGAAGAACGCTCTAGATAACAAGTAAACAGCCTGACCAGCTCTACTACGGCAACTACAATGGTCAGAGTGAGGTGTTCTCTAATTTTTGTCGAAGTAGCAAGCTAGCCAACTTTAGCCAGTTAGCTTGGATGCTTGTCTGGGACAAGCATGCATTGGCAGGCAAGCTGCAGAAAGATGAGGCTACAATTCAAATCAAATATACTTTTTCATGGTTGTTTGAGCAATAGGACTGTAATAGGACTCCCATGGTGTTTACATACTTGCAGAAATCCATTCAAGTGTTTTTTGTGGCTTTTGGCAAATGCGTTCTAATGATCTAAATTCATGCTGTTGCAAACAGCCTGCAAACACAAAGTCTAGTTCAAAGTGAATGATGGCAGGCCCGTGTGGCAAATTACTTGTTTGTATAAAGGTCTACTGGAGCTCCGAATGGCTTAAACGCACAGGTCTCTGTAGACTCCGGTCCTGGACAAGAGATGGTTTTATTTGGTTTTATTTTGTGCAGTGTCTATTAATTGTCCAAATGCACAATCACTTTCCCGCTCTATATTGCTATAGAATTTTCACAATTTTTTTACAAAATTTTTATTTGACTTGGCAAGTCAGTTAAGAAGAAATTCTTATTATAATGACGGCCTTTACAATGACGGACAAACCCTCTCCTCTCCGTGCTTCTACACCTGCATTGCTTGCTGTTTGGGGTTTTAGGCTGGGTTTCTGTACAGCACTTTGAGATATCAGCTGATGTACGAAGGGCTATATAAATAAATTTGATTTGATTCCTAATCCGGACGATGCTGGGCTAATTGTGTGCCGCCCCATAGGACTCCCGATCACGGCCGGTCGTGATACAGCCCGGGATCGAACCAGGGTCTGTAGTGATGCCTCTAGCACTGAGATGCAGTGCCTCAGACCGCTGTGCCACTCGTGCCCCAAAATGCCTTAATTTCCATAATTGCCAAAAATTCTAAGAATTTATGAAAAGGTGAAAATAACCATCTCTAAGTGATCAATTGTCACAATAAAATAAAAAAATATCATATTTCTGGGGGTGTATATGTATAGATTTGAATAAGAGTCCATTTAGCGAAAAATGCTGTCAGTTCCACTTTAGATGCAACAATGTTTCACACACAAGTTATTTTCAAAGAGATGGCAAACAACAGCAAGCACGTTGAATTAAAAAACACAGTTCCACTCACCAGATGATGATAATTTGAAACTTAACTTGTTGAAAGTTAGAATCTAACAAATTAGCACCAACATCCTCTTTGATAACATCTGCTGCATCTCCTGCAAACTAACCAACAAAAAAAGCTAGCAAGACTGTGGGAAAACTACTGTTCACTATTGTGCAGTGACCTGTTGACCTTCAAGGCAGAAGTATCCATACGTTTTTGTAAAAACGGTCCCACTCATTAACTCAAAATGTGATTGGTTGATTCCACTGTCACTACAAAATGTTGCCCTAAAACAGTTGAATGGCAGATGCCTTATCTAACTTCTGATGGCCTAGCCAGTGGCTGAATTAACTAGCTAGATTTATCTTCCCAGAGACCCGCAAAGAAAAATCCTTCAGTGTTAACTCTTTCCTTTCCAACAAAAACTGAAGACTATAAGAAAAGGAGGACTGAGCACGCCCCCATTCTTATCAACGGGGCTGTAGTGGAGCAGATTGAGAGCTTCAAGTTCCTTGGTGTCCACATCACCAACAAACTATCATGGTCCAAACACACCAAGACAGTCGTGAAGAAGGCACAACAAAGCTTATTCCCCCTCAGGAGACTGAAAAGATTTGGCATGGGTCCTCAGATCCTCAAAAAGTTCTACAGCTGCACCATCGAGAGCATCCTGACTGGTTGCATCACTGCCTGGTATGGCAACTGCTCGGCCTCCGACCGCAAGGTACTACAGAGGGTAGTGCGTACAGCTCAGTACATCACCGGGGCAAAGCTTCCTACCATCCAGGACCTCTATACCAGGCAGTGTCAGAGGAAAGCCCTAAAAATGGTCAAAGACTCCAGCCACCCTAGTCATAGACTGTTTTCTCTGCTACCACATGGCAAGCGATACCGGAGCGCCAAGACTAGGTCCAAAAGGCTTCTTAACTGCTTCTACCCCCAAGCCAATAGACTCTTGAACAGCTAATCAAATGGCTACCCAGACTATTTGTATTGTCCCCTCACCCCCTCTTTTAAGCTGCTGCTACTCATTGTTTATCTATGCATACTCACTTTAACTCTACCTACATGTACATATTACCTCAATTATCTCGACTAACCTGTGCCCCCCCACACATTGACTCTGTACCGGTAACCCCTGTATATAGCCTCACTACTGTTATTTTACTGTGGCTCTTTAAATATTTGTTATTTTAATTTACATTTTAATTTTTCTTAACTGCATTGTTGGTTTAGGGCTTGCAAGTAAGAATTTCACTGTAAGGTCTACACCTGTTGTATTCGGGGCATTTGACAAATACAATTTGATTTGAGATTAAATCAGAACATCATTGAAAATAATAATAATAATAATAATATAATCATTATTTTTTAGATTCTAATCATTATTTTAGAAATCTTCAGCTTTCTCTGATGGCGTAGAAGGCCCATTGTTGCCCACTGCAGAGAGGCTTCTCTCAGCATGCATTTCTTCACTATTCTCAATGTCTGAAGAATCGATATGTTGTTCCAAATACAGTGGGCATAATGGGAACCATGTCATCCCAAAAGTTATACCTTTGACTCATCTGTCCATGGAACATTCCTCCAAGAGTCTTGATGATCGTCCAGGTGCTTACAGGTACTTTTTTGGCAAAAACTACAGTCAACTTTTTGGATGAGATGGGTCCCATTATGTCTGGCGAAAGCCAAACACTGCATTCCACAGTAAGAACCTCATACCAACGGTCAAGCATGGTGATGGTAGTGTGATAGTTTGGGGATACTTTTCTGCCTCAGGACCCAGACATATTGCCTTAATAGAAGGAACCATGAATTCTGCACTGCATCAGAGAATTCTACAGGAGAATGTCAGGCCATCTGTCTGTGAGCCGAAACTGAAGCGCAGCTGGGTCCTGCAGCAAGACAATGATCCTAAACACACAATCAAGTGTACATGGTTAAAATGGTTCAAAAGTAACACATTTGAAGTTTTGTAATGGCCTAGTCAAGTCCAGACCTAATACCAATTGAGATGTTGTGTCAGGACTTCAAACAAGCAGTCGCTGAGTTAAGGCAGTTCTGCGTGCAAGAGTGGGCCAAAAATCCTCCACAGCGATGTGGGAGACTGATCAACAACTACAGGAAGCAGTCATTGCAGCTAAATGTGACACAACCAGTTACTGAGTGTAAGAGGGCAATTCATTTTTCACACAGGGGAATTGGTTGCATAACTTTCTTAATTAAATGAATAAAATAAGTATAAAACTTTTTATTTGTAAACTCAGGTTCACTTTATCTAATATTAGGTTTTGGTTGAAGATCTGACAACAATCAGTATCAATATTATGCAAAAATAGTGAAAAGGGGAAGTACTTTCCATGGCACTGTAGGTTATTTATATTAATAGTCAAAGTATGAGTTTGACTTTTCTTTTTTCTAAGGTATTCTCTTAGTTGTGCTGCTAAACCTGATGTAAAGAAGTGACATTTTATATAATTATGTGAATATGTCTAAATACCATATAAGGTTTTAAGTACTGAGTTACAACTAACCCCCGCATAGGAGCCTATACTTTTCTAAATCTTGTGAGAAAATACAATAATTCTTATCATCAACTATACAAATAAAAAATGGAGAATGTTCCAAAGGTCAAACATAAAAAAAGAGAGGCTGCTAGGATATTTTTTTTTGTCAATAAAACCAAAGATAATTGATTAATTTAAACAAACTTCTTAGGCATGTAGAGACACTAACCAAGCATTAGTATATTGAATAACATTCCATTATCAGGCTGTTACAACTGAGCCTGTGTTACTTTGTTCCATGGTCTCCTCATAGATATAGTGCTGTTCAAAATCTCAAAACTGCGGGAATGACAACATTTTATTTACATTTTAGCACTGTCGTAGCTTACCTCTTCCACTGTCAGGTTTTTGTCTGGCCCTGTCAGGTAAGGTATGAGGAAAGGTTCTGTAGGTTTCACAGTACTGAAAAACCCATAGATGCACAGCAGAGTGGTGGGATAGCCCCATCCTGCCCTCCACCGCTTCAAAGCCTCCAGCCTCACAGATCCAAAGAGAGAGTCACCAGTGTCACCACACAACTTCATGACTTTCACGTGCTGAGGTTTTGCTGCTTTACCTGCTCAGATGAGTCTGCTCTTTCATGCCACATATGCAGGAGTTTACCTGCTCAGATTTAACTGTTACCTGTCCAGGCTAATCGGCTCCCTACTATAATACTGTAGTAGTAGCGTACTAGTCTCAGGTTGTGTGTGTAATCAATGAGCTCTGTCTGTCAATCAACAACTTGTTCAAAGGGCATTGCTTCTGGTCCACTCACATGTTCCTTCTAGAACTGAGACATGAGCTCAATAAATAAAACCAAATAAATCATACCTGCACATCAGCTGTACACCTTATCTTTTTTAGTTTACTTATAGAGTAGTTGGAGTAGGCTAAATCATGCTTATGCAACATGTACCCACTGGACAAAACTGCTTGAATAAGTGTTGTTTCTAAGTCACAAACATGTGTGAGATCAAATAGTGACTAAAGTTCAGGGCAGGGTACTGTGTAGAGGCTGGCTAGTGGTGACTATTTAACAGTCTGATGGCCTTGAGATATAAGATGTTTTTCAGTCTCTTGGTCCCAGCTTTGGTCCTTGATGATCTTCTTGGCCTTCCTGTGACACTGGGTGCTATAGATGTCCTAGAGGGCAGGCAGTGTGCCCCCGGTGATGCATTTGGCAGACTGCACCACCTTTTGGAGAGCCCTGCGGATGTGGACAGTGCAGTTAGCGTGCCAGGCGGGGATGCAGCCCGACAGGATGTTCTCAATGGTGCATGTGTAGAACTTTATGAAGGTCTTTGGTGCCAAGCCAAATTTCTTCAGCCTCTTGAGGTTGAAAAGGCGCTATTGCGCCTTCTACACCACACTGTCTCTGTGGGTGGACCATTTCAGATTGTCAGTGGTTTGTACCCGAGGAACATTCATTTTTATTTTTATTATAAATACAAGTATACAGAGCAGCATGACATTCTATGTTAAAGTAGATGTTTGGTGAGACACCTAGTCCCCCCCAGTTTTGGACAGATTAATGTCTATGGTCAGAATCGGTCAGATGAAAACACTTATACTTTGGGTTCTTCTTTTTGTTCCACTGCATGTTCAAGCTTGCAGTGGTGTACACGTGGTTGGGCTTGGAGGCTCCTCTGCAGTGGTGTACACGTGGTTGGGCTTGGAGGCTCCTCTGCAGTGGTGTACACATGGTTGGGCTTGGAGGCTCCTCTGCAGTGGTGTACACGTGACTGGGCTTGGAGGCTCCTCTGCAGTGGTGTACACGTGGTTGGGCTTGGAGGCTCCTCTGCAGTGGTGTACACGTGGTTGGGCTTGGAGGCTCCTCTGCAGTGGTGTACACGTGGTTGGGCTTGGAGGCTCCTCTGCAGTGGTGTACACGTGGTTGGGCTTGGAGGCTCCTCTGCAGTGGTGTACACGTGGTTGGGCTTGGAGGCTCCTCTGCAGTGGTGTACACGTGGTTGGGCTTGGAGGCTCCTCTGCAGTGGTGTACACGTGGTTGGGCTTGGAGGCTCCTCTGCAGTGGTGTACACGTGGTTGGGCTTGGAGGCTCCTCTGCAGTGGTGTACACGTGGTTGGGCTTGGAGGCTCCTCTGCAGTGGTGTACACGTGGTTGGGCTTGGAGGCTCCTCTGCAGTGGTGTACACGTGGTTGGGCTTGGAGGCTCCTCTGCAGTGGTGTACACGTGGTTGGGCTTGGAGGCTCCTCTGCAGTGGTGTACACGTGGTTGGGCTTGGAGGCTGCTCTGCAGTGGTGGAGTCTCTGTGGCTTTGCCGCACTCTCATTATCGTGTACACACCTCTCAGAAAGAAAATGACAGCGATGGCTGAGAAGTAGCTTCCATAAATGATGAACTGCAAGAAGAGTGGAAAAGCATTACGCTTATTTTTCAGTTACACAGTTCAGATACATATATTTTTTTAATGTTTTGAATTAGCCAGATATTTAACGCTGTTTATTTGGACAAACATCAAGGACAGTTCATAACATCCAAGGCAAAAGTCCAAGGTACCTATTCATAATGTTGGATAATGACATTGTTGGATGGAATTTCCACCACAACCCCCAATGGTGCAGAGTCGAGATCTAATGGTTTGTAGGAACTTGCCTCCTTTGACACTTGAACTGTTAACTCACCTGTGGGATGATGCCCAAGCCCAGCCCCCTGCCATCCACCACAACAGATGTGATGATAGTCTGAAGGACCAAAGACCCAAAGTTGTTTGCTCCAAAGATCAGTGCATATCTCTCCATAGAGAGATCAGTAGCAATTTGGAACCTGGGAGGAAATGGTCACGCTTATTCTTGTCTAATAATCATTCAAGTTTGGCAGCTACATTTCTCTAATGGCAGTAATTCACAAACTCACATGGCAAATGTGATAAGCAGCATGTAGAGGCCCTTAAAGGCAACATAGCCGGCATAGCAGACCCAGATGTTGTCAGTGAAGGTCATGATGAACAGGGCTACAGCACCCAGGCCAGAGATGGAGCCCAGGAACAACTCTCCCCACTGGGCCCAGTCCACCTGGATGAAACCAATGCCATAGGCCGTCGCTGCACCTGTAAGACACACGCATGATGTGATAAACTTACCAATAAGTAATTACATATTAGTAGTATGACTGAAGATTGACTGTTGGTGGTGATTGATTATTAATGCCAGACAAACATCTACAAATACCTGATGGTCATGTGAACTCGAACAGTTGATGCTTCGCTACTCACCAAACAGATTGGACACAGCTTCCACCCCTCCGTTGTAGACTTGGACTTTCTGGGATGGCTGTATGTGTGCCCATAACACCTGTACATAGTTAATTGCCTGGTTGTAGCCGCAGGTAGCCAGTACCCACCATAATGACCAGTACAGCAGTGCCCTGGTTGAGTAGCACTGGAGAAAGTCTCTCCACAGCAGCAAAAATACCTGGCTGCAGCCCCTAGCCCAAACTGGCCCCTCAGTGGACACATCACCTGCACACCTGTCCCCTCCTTCTGGGGTCTGTGGTGGGTCACTTTGACTCCGATGGAAGAACATGCTTCTCTGTGGCATGGGCAGGAAGAGGGAAGTCACCAGGGCGATGGAGATCAACACCAGGGTAAGTACCAGGATGTTGTTGTAGGACATGAGGTTGAAACTGACCAGTAACTGTCCCAGCACAGAGCCCACCGTGTAGCCTAGCAGCTGTACACTACGGCAGTAGGATGTAGCCTTTCGGTAGTATTTCAGGTCCACTATGCTGTAGATGTATGAGAAGTAGGCCACCTCACAGGCCGACTTCACGCCGTAGAAGAACTGCATCGCCTTAAAGACTGCCACCTCCTGCACCAATAGCATCATCGCCCAGGTTATGAAGAGGTTGATGCACTGAAACACCACGACGGGCTTGTAGCGCAGCCAATCGGTGAGCAGAAAGACTGGCACCATCACAGCCAGGTAGGAGTACGTCCACACAGGGTAGATCTCGTTGGTCACCTGGTTTAGAGTGCAACACTGCTGTCTGTTTGGGAGGTTGCAACATTGCAGAACATTCAGATAGAAAATGTATTGATTGTAGCGACCTTAACGCAACACCTAGCGAGCAACGCAGCGACCTCATCAAGAGATTCAGATCTCTTGCCGTAAAGGCTAAGGTGTTGGGTTGACAGCCGCAAGGTCACAAGTTCAAACTCTGGTCCGCACTAGTTCCTGACCTCACTACATCAGTTGCGGCCATCAAAAGCATGGGGGCAAGAATTTGGTAATGTAGCGAGCACAATTCAACACCTAGCAACCTCATCAAGCGGTTTGGATCTCTTGGGATAAATAAAGTGTTGAGTTGACAGTCGTATGGTCCTGTGTTTTAAGGTTAAAGCCCAGGCTGGGACGACCCCCTGATTCGCTACAGTATTGTGTAAAACAGAAATGATTGTCATAGAATCAGGAATCATGTCCACTCTGTTTATTACTTTGTTTTGTTCTGAACATTTCCCTTCACTGAATACACCCCCTGGTTTCAAGAGCGTTTTCTTCCTTGCTTTTCCTTTTCTTTATCAAGTTGGTAGGTAGTAAATTGTTCATAAACATGGTTATATTACTCATAAAGTTGTAAAGGCTCGGATTTAAAAAATATAT
This sequence comes from Oncorhynchus kisutch, assembly GCF_002021735.2. Taxonomy (NCBI): domain Eukaryota; kingdom Metazoa; phylum Chordata; class Actinopteri; order Salmoniformes; family Salmonidae; genus Oncorhynchus; species Oncorhynchus kisutch. The sequence goes on from NC_034191.2 coordinate 35,400,355, forward strand.
TTAAAAAATGGGTCACTCCTCTAAAGAGACTAAGAGTATGAAGACAAGACATTGAAATGTTTGTCCTGTAGTCTACTGTACCTGTTCCACCGTCAGGTTTTTGTCTGGACCAGTCAGGTAAGGGTAGATGAAGGGCACGAGAGGTTTCACAGTACTGAAGAACCCATAGACGCACAGCATAGTCGTGGGATAGCCCCATCCTGCCTTCCACCGCTTCACAGCATCCATCTTCACAGATCCACAAATAGCGATAGCCACTACTATCACCCATGCACGTTTTTATACTTCATACGAAAAGCAGGTTTATTGCTTTACCTGCTAAAGTTAGTCTGCTCTCTCACACGACTCTTAATCCAGCCTGTGTCTCCTCCCCATATGGAAGTCACCTCGGTTTGTTTGTGTAATCAGTGAGCTCAGTCTGTCAATCAACAACCTCCTCAATAAATGTATGTGATACCTAAAACGCTAGATAGATAATGCACAATTAACATGGCCATGACTATCAATTGAACACACCTTATCTTTTGGATGACTTAAAGAGAAGTTGGACAAAACGATGCTTACGCAACATTGGTTTTATTTTTATTATAAATACAAGTATGTAACACCCTGAAATTCAATGTTAGGGTGAACTCCTGAAGACTCCTTGCCCCCCAGTCTCTGATAGTCTGTGGTCAGGACAGAACCGGTCTGAAGAGGGCACCTCCACTTTGGTTTCATCTTTCTGCTCCTAGTCCATTGACCGTTTAGGCCTGCAGGGGTGTGCACAGACTGTGTACATCCCTCGGATCAGGAAAAGCTCAGATATTGCTGCATAGTAGCTGCCATAGACGACGAACTGGAGAAAGAAAAATTTGATTAGACGGGTCAAGAACAGTAAGAATGTGGTAAGAATTATCCACCAGGTGTCACTCTCTCTTCACTTTTGGCAACTTGTGCAGCGATCCGATAAAAGAATGGGCACTGCCCTTTCTGGCTCTGGATTGTGTAACCATAGCTGTGTGACAATGTCTAGCCCCAGTGCAGTTTCCTCAACAACGATGGCTGTGAGAATGGTCTGCAGCAAGAGGGCGACAAAAGTGTTGACCTCTCCATAGCACGCCATGAAGAGGTTGGCTGCATTCTGGAATCTGGAAGGACGAAACAGATAACACGTTGTCCTGAATATTTTGTGCAGTTCTGATGAATGTCTACTGGATGCATGGAAGGTGTATTAAATAAATATAGCAGAGCTCATTGAAGTATGGCCTAGAGAGTATTCAGCATTTCCTAAGTGAGGCCTGGAAGACAAGGCCGCATGAGGCCGCATCAGCAGCATGAGGCCTTGAAGATGATGTTGCCAGCATAGCTTGCCCAAATTTTGCTGGTGAGCCCAATCAGAAACACGGCCCCTGCCCCCACCGGAGAGAACACCCTCAGTGACAGCTCCCCCCAGACATTCCAGGTCACCTTTACATGACCCACACAAAAGGCTGTGGCTGCTCCTATGGGACAACAACAGTGAATTATTTCCTTTTTTAGATCCTGAGTAAACACTTGTAAACTGTTTAAATACTTGTAAACTGCATCCTTCCTTCCTCCCTTCCTTGAAGCAATCATTGATCCAACACTGTTGGCTGGGTTAAAGCATAGGATTCAATACATGGCTTTCATCAATCAATTAATCAAATGCATTTATAAAGCCATTTTTACATCAGATATTGTCACAAAGTGCTTATACAGAAGCCCAGCCTAAAACCCCAAAGAGCAAGCAATGCAGATGTAGAAGCACGGTGGCTAGGAAAAACTCCCTAGAAAGGCAGGAACCTAAGAAGAAACCTAGAGAGGAACCAGGCTCTGAGGGGTGTCCACTCGTCTTCTGGCTGTGTCGGGTGGAGATTATAAGAGTACATAGCCATTAAGGCCAGATCGTTCTTCAAGATGTTGAAAATGCATTCATATCAGATCAGTGGTTACTCCTAGCCAGGACGGATGCAAAATTTGAAGAATTCAAACAGGACCCTCATCGTATTCCTAGGGACAGTGTTCCTACCATCATTTATAGGACAGTATAATGTCTCTATCCCTGAACACAAAGGATCGAAGAGAGGGCTTTGATTTAATTAAAGGGATACTTCGGGATTTTGGCAATGAGGCCCTTTATCCACTTCCCCAGAGTCAAATTGACTTGTTACAATAAGTCACTATCTCTCAAACCCGAGCTATCAGCAATAATCAGAAAAATAGTTTCCCAAGCTATCACTTCAATTAAAGCAATTACTCTTCTCTGCGTGCAGAGCCCAATTTGGACCAAAGCGAAGATGACCATGGAACTACTTTGCCTTAAGCCAATCGAAACACATTACCCATTTAATCATGGAGCACATATAAATCAGATTGTAAGACCAACATTCAGCTGTGTCCTGGCAATTTGGGAGTTTTATTAGTCTATTTTTATTGAGTAATAAAAAAAATATTAGCATTGTAAAATTTTATCTCAATATAAAATTGACCAACCGGTAAGCCCCAGAGCACAGTTACTCCACTGAACAAACACACAGCTCCTGTGCCTCCTCCACTGCACTCACTTCATCCCCCACCTGGATCTGGGCACTCAGGTCTAGGACAGCCTTCTCCCCCCTGAAGAACATCCCCCGCTGGGGAATGGGTAGCAAGACTGAGATGAGGAATGCAACACTGAGGATCCCCAGGGAGATGGCGTTGAGGTACAAGTAGTCCAGCCCTGCCAGGGAGACCAGCAACTGGCCTAGGGTGGAGCCTGTCAGTATGGCACTGCGGAGGTACCTCGCTGGAGGGATCACACTGTAGATGTAGGAGAAGTAGGCCACCTCCATGGAGGTCACCACAGCATAGTTGATGTGCAGAAAGGTCATGGCGGTCAGGCCAGGGGCGAAGCAGAGCAAGACATAGTTGGTGACCAGGAAGAGGCCCTGGACCACGATTACCGGCTTGTACTTCATGAGGTCTGTCAGCAGGAAGACGGGGAAGAGGTAGGACTACGTCCAGATGGGGAACAGGTAGTTGGTCACCTGAGGAGGTGATTCATTTATCAGTAGATCTAGTCAATATCCACAGGGATACTGAATAGTCATACCGATCCTCTATATGAAGCAAAAAAAGAACATAGCCCATTGTATACGGTAGCACATATGCTATTTATACAAAAGTAGGTGGACTCACCATCAAATTAGCGGATTTGCTATTTCACCCACACCCGTTTCTGACAGGTGTTTAAAATTGAGCACACAGCCATGCAATCTCCATAAACACTGGCAGTAGAATGGCCTTACTGAAGAGCTCAGTGACTTTCAACATGGCACTTTCATAGGATGCCACCTTTCCAGTAAGTGTTTAAATTCCTGCCCTGCTAGAGCTGCCCCAGTCAACTGTAAGTGCTGTTATTGTGAAGTGGAAACGTCTAGGAGCAACAACGGCTCAGCCGCGAAGTGGTAGGCCACACAAGCTCAGAGAATGGGACTGCCTAGTGATGAAACTGTCCTCGGTTGCAACACTCACTACCGAGTTCCAAACTGCCTCTGGAAGCAACATCAGCACGATAACTGTTCGTCAGGAGCTTCATGAAATGGGTTTCCATGGCTGAGAAGCAGCACACAAGCCTAAGATCACCATGCGCAATGCCAAGCGGTTCTCTTGGAGTTGTGTAAAGTTCACCACCAAAGTTCACCACCATTGGAGTCTGGAAATGCTTCTCTGGAGTGATGAATCACGCTTCACCATCTGGTAGTCCGAAGGACTAATCTGGGTTTGGAGGATGCCAGGAGAATGCTACCTGCCCAGGTGCATAGTGCCAACTGTAAAGTTTGGTGGAGGAGGAACAATGGTCTTGGGCTGTTTTTCATGGTTTGGGCTAGGCCCCTTAGTTCCAGTGAAGGGAAATCTTATCGCTACAGCATACAATGACATTCTAGGCAATTCTGTGCTTCCATCTTTGTGACAACAGTTTGAGGAAGGCCCTTTTCAGTTTCAGCATGACAATGCCCCCATGCACAAAGCGAGGTCTATACAGACATGGTTTGGCGAGTGTGGAAGAACTTGACTGGCCTGCACAGAGTCCTGATCTCAACCCCATCGAATACCTTTGGGATGAATTGGAACGCCGACTGCGAGCCAGGCCTAATTGCCCAACAACAGTGACTCAACCTCACTAATGCTTTTGTGGCTAAATGGAAGTCCCTGCAGCAATGTTCCAACATCTAATGGAAAGCCTTCCCAGAAGAGTGGAGACTGTTGTAGCAGCAAAGGGGGGACCAACTCCATATTAATGCCCCTGATTTTGGAATGAGATGTTCGACGAGCAGGTGCCCACATACTTTTGGTCATGTAGTGTATTTCATTCTATCATTATAGTGTGTATCATTTACTTTCTTATCACAACCTTGTTAACACATCCCATCAGAACTGATCATGTGTAGCATACAGCTCTCTGCTGCTGGTTACTTTACCACCTCCTCAGAGATGTTCTTGTATGGTCCAATAAGATATGTTGTTATGAAGGGCTCAGCTGGTCTGCAGTTAGTGAAGAACACATTGAGCGACAGAACGAACTGTGGGAAACACCCAGCCAGTGGACTTTAGCTTGGCCCAGCAACACATCCTGGTAGCCTACGCCTTCCGCACCCCTCACGTGCCCGACCTCTGGGTCTGAGTTCTGTGTACCACTAGTGTCTGTTGGCAGTAGGCAGCTGTAGATCACTGGGCTAAGTCTTTGTCGGGGAAATTTATTAATTTAGTCTTTGTCTATGAACTACATGTGCATAACTGAGAATGCAAGTTTATATGAGGGAGACTTTGAGCTCTTGGGAAATAGTCCAACTGAAAAAGTTTACGTCAGCCTCTGTTGTCATGACACAGAGTTTTCTAGTTTCTCGTTTCTAGTCTCTATTCTTTATGTACATGTTATTTTTTATTTTTTTGTGGACAGTTATGGAACAAGTTCTGTCTTTTTTGAACAGATTAGTTGTAGGCGAATGCGTTTCAGTCCATCTGCGCATGCGTTTTGGCCGCGATAGCCTGTCGCCATAACAACGCTTTGTTGACAAGTGATTTCTGCTGGAGAAGCGAAATGAAACTCAAACGATTCCTTCTCAGATATTATCCACCAGGTAATGAACATGTTGTTGATGATGCTAACATGCATTAGAATTAAGGTAATAAGGAATGTTTGGACAAGTAGGTAGCTAATTATTTGTACCATTTTGTGCAACTACACTGCAACTTCAGTGCTGTTCTGACCTACTGAGCTAGCTGGCTTTGCTAGCCCAGAGCAGAGCTAGGCTCTGTGCTAGACAGACCAGTTAACGTTAGCTGTAACAGGATTTGTTTTGCATGATGCACATGTTGATGCAAGTTGAAGTTACAAGTAGGCCTAAAGTAACTCGTATCTCACACTTGGTCTGGTGTCGAATATTGAATATTGAATTGATGCCTTTTGTTCACAGGTATCATCCTGGAATATGAGAAAGGAGGAGCTCTGAAGACTAAATCCATCGATCTGTTGGATTTGTCTCCGGAGTGGGTAGACAATAGTACAATTCATGTTTATGAATGAGATGATGTGTTTTTAGTGTTCATGATATGTGCAGGGTTGCCAACTTTTGAAGAAAGCTTCGAATGAGATTTGCTTTCTGAATTTCATTACTGCCTGGCACAACCCCAAGACACGGAGGCTAATTTCCTGCAAGTCTACGTATTTTGAAATGGTTTAGGCCTATGACCAGGGTGTAAAAAAACACACACAAAAAAAACACAGGTCAGTTGTATTCAGGATGTTTTAAAAATTAAATGAACACTCAAAATTCGGCGCCTTTGTTACTTTGATATTTCTTTCGGGGGGGGGGGGACGTTTAAAGTATGCTAATATTTTTTTAGGTGGTTTGACATTTCATTCAGAAAGTAATGAAATGAGATGGGGGGGGGGGGGGGGGGGGGGTACTAGAACCATTGGGAAGGTTGGAGCAGGGATTTGTATGCAACACTTACCAGTACACCAAGACGGTAACCACATCATAGATTGCAGTCTCCTTGTCCATAGACTGCTTTCAAGGAAAATACACAAACATTTTGTAATTTGGTTGATCCATCCCTTTAAAATAGGGCTCTGAGAAAATCCTGCTCGCTCTCCAGGAGGGTTGTCCACCCCTGATCTATATTTCCCAAGTGCTGGGTGTTTGATAATGTACTTGGTATAACAATTAATTTCTCACAATCACCCAACCTTCAAGCAAAGTCTAATGAATATCAATATTCAGGTGGTTTATGTCTACTAGTTGTAGATCCTTGCCATCATCTTACTCAACATAGACAAAATATGATGCGTCTATGAGTTGTGAGTCCCCCCACCATCTCTGTCCAGCATGTACTAAAATATATACAATTATATTTGATTCCTGGAGCATTTAATATCCCATGCTCAAACGGTCCGTGAATGGCTGCAAAAATGCATTGCCTCATATCATTCATTTATCAAAGACACAAGTAGGCATATCAGATTTCAAATATGTGATGATACTGGCATAATTGGGAAGAAGTGGAATAATAAAATACGTTTGGGGAATAACAGTAATGTTGTTGCTGACAAGCACAGTAATAAACCTATATTTTAGCACATTATTAAGAATGAGCATTGTTCCACTGATCAGACCAAATAAAGTAAATAGATAATAAAATCTGAAGACAAGATGACATTAATCTTCCCCTACACCCTAACCAAATTATTCTTCTATTTATTTTCCCGCTCTAGAATCAAACATTCACTTTTGGTTTCACAATCTGTTTGACAAAATAATTTTTTATAGTTACTAAAGATCACCCTACCAAACGTCCCTGCTAAAACATACTGTAGGTCTGTCTGCTGCCTTTTTGTTGTCACAGCCTAAATGCCCATCACCAAATGAGGGGACTAAAGCAAGTGTGGGTTAAATCGACTTTAGTATATGCTGTCAAAAGGCTGCATTCTGCAATAGATACATGGACGGTAGTAACAGCATTTTACATAAAACAGCGCTACCATGCTGCTCTTTTTACAGTTTTATAAAATCAGCGGAGAATGTTCTCTCTCTCCATTCAGCTCCACTCTAATCTTGAGGGGCATTTCTTTAAAACATGCATCCTATCCCCTCTGATCCCTCACATAACTAGACCAATCATATGCTGCTATGTGATGCGGTTCACAATGCTGCGGCAAGGCAGGGCAATGATAGAGGTTTTGCTCGTGATGTTAAATTGTAGGCGCAGATGCTCTGATTTCAAAACGATTTGGAGCACAGTTGAAAAGTTAATGACATGGACTAATTAGAAAAATAAAAGCAGTAGTTTTCAATGTGTGAGATATATGAAGAGGGTCAAATGCGGGTGTCTCATGGCCAATGTGTGAAAGTTGGCAGCCCTGTATGGTATGCAGTTGATTATACTAGTGCTAGTGTAGTATGAGGATGATGATTATATAGGTAAATAAACACACCCACTAATTCTTTACAATTTCTCACTGATCCTGTATGACGTCTATTCTCCTTTTTTCAATGACCATGATGCATCGCTCTGACACGTCTCTATCCATATAGGACAGACACCGAGGAGTTAATATCAGCGATCAGGAAATCGGAGCCACTGATCACAGCATCACGCGTCGACCAAGTCAAACTCTTGATCGTCAGACTGCAGGAGAAACTGGGTCAGCAGGACAATCGCAGATTCTGCCTCTTCAAGGTCAAATACAGCTTCCATATTTCTGAGCTACCTATTTATTTTCATTAGGCTCTCTTCTAATGGATAATGTCACCGTCTGCCTCCTGATCGTCCACTCTTGTGTGCCAGTGCACACTGTCTATGCAGCCATAAACAGCCATTAACATGCACGACCACACTGCCAGTGCCTTGTGCAAACGGTGCAGCCATCCTGTAATTCCTCATTTGAAGCATAGATGGCAGCAGGGGGTGGGAATTGTAGATTTCTCCTAGAATAACAGGACTCTTCCTCAGCACATCAAAGCCAGATATATTATGTATGGGTATTACATGGTCAAAAGTATAGATGTACATTTATTTAATTCAGTCAAGTAAACTGCCTCAGAGTTAACCTTTTTTTTTATCCTTCTCCCTTGCAGGCGCTGCAGGCGCACATACTGCCACTGACAAACGTTGCCTTCAATAAATCAGGGTCGAGGTAAGTTTATCTGCACTGCATGGAGATGTGCAGAGAACCCCTGGCGCTTGTCTTTTTGGTGTGCAGGAGAAGTAAACATCTCTCTTTTTACACTCTGTCTCTTTCTTTATCCTTTTCTCTGTCTCTTTCTCTGTTTCTCACTCTCTCCCCAATCTCTCCCCAATCTCTCACCCTCTCTCTCTGTCTCTCTCACCCTCTCTCTCTCTCTCTCTCTCTCTCTCTCTCTCTCTCTCTCTCTCTCTCTCTCTCTCTCTCTCACCCTCTCTCTCTCTCTCTCTCTCTCTCACCCTCTCTCTCTCTCTCACCCTCTCTCTCTCTCTCTCTCACCCTCTCTCTCTCTCTCTCACCCTCTCTCTCTCTCTCTCACCCTCTCTCTCTCTCTCTCACCCTCTCTCTCTCTCTCTCTGCAGTTTTATAACTGGGAGCTATGACAGGACATGTAAAATATGGGACACGGCGTCAGGCGAGGAGCTGCACACACTGGAGGGCCACAGGAACGTGGTGTACGCCATCGCCTTCAACAACCCCTATGGGTAACCACCTTCCTGTCACTCTACCCCAGGTTTAAAAACACCAGGACCCGTATTCATAAAAAAATCAATTATTTTTCCTATCTCAAATCATACCTTTATTTATCCCTTTTAATCCAGGGACAAGATTGCCACTGGGTCCTTTGATAAGACCTGCAGGCTGTGGAGTGTAGAGACGGGCAAATGTTTCCACACCTTCCGAGGACACACTGCTGAAATAGTACGAGGGACTTTCTAATCTAGAGATGGGACTTTCTGAGAGATTGGACTTGTCCTTCAGTATCAATATGATTGCAGTGAGCTTCGAATCAGATTTTCTATGTGAATGGCAGCTAACACTGTTTTCTGTGCTGAACAGGTGTGTTTGGCGTTTAACCCTCAAAGTACCTTGGTGGCCACGGGTAGCATGGACACTACGGCCAAGCTATGGGACATCCAGACTGGAGAGGAGGTGTCCACACTGACAGTGAGTCAGCTCTCTCTCTCTCTCTCTGTCTCTCTCTCTCTCTCTCTCATATCTCATCTCTCCTTTCCTCTCATCTCCACATGCTCTCACAACCATCCATGTCCACATCCATTTGTTAATGACTTTATTCAGTCACTTATCTGCATTCATCCATTCATTTTTGTATATAATTATTCATGATGTGCTGGTCCAGCAGTCACCCTGCTTACTGTGTTCTATCCTCCCATCATATATGAGTATGCAGCTGTGACTGTAATACATTCATAAGGTAATCTATCTACATCCTCAGTTATTGGACAGGCAGCAGTTTCCTGCTGCACGTGGGCAAACTGTGTGGCTGGGTGTTCCAGAGAGGGGATTCTGTGTGCTGCTCTCTACCCCTCCTCTCTACCCCTCCTCTCTACACCTCCTCTCTACCCCTTCTTCTTCAATTATTCCAACATTAGTCATGCTGGTGAATATTTGACTCGAGCACAAAAAGGCAAATGTGTTCCTCAAACTGAATTGGATGAAATTATGCAATTTAGCTTTTTTAAAGAAGAAAGAATGGCTTGTTTACTTGACTGTGCTTTCGTTTGCTCACTCGCTCTCCCCCCCCCCCCCCCCCCCCTCTTTCTTTCCTCTCTCAGGGCCACTCAGCAGAGATCATCTCCTTGTCATTTAACACAGTGGGTGACCAGCTAGTCACTGGCTCCTTTGACCACACTGTTTCTCTGTGGGATGTTCCATCTGGGAGGTGAGAGCCCAAGTGTGTGTGTGTGTGTGTCCATCCATGTTTGTGTCCGAGTCTAACCACCATTAACAACCTCCTATCATTCTACCAGGCGTGTCCACACACTGATAGGCCACAGAGGGGAGATCAGCAGTGTTCAGTTTAACTGGGACTGCTCCCTCATCATCACCGGCTCCATGGACAAAAGTTGTAGGGTGAGCTCTCACATCCTCTCTCACATCCCACCTCACATCATGTCACATCTCCTATCATCTCTCTCACACCCTCTTTCACATCCCATCTCACATTGTGTCACATCTCCTATCATCTCTCTCTTTCTCTCTGGTAGGGACTCCTATCTCTTTTAAGCTCTGCATAATTTAATAAGGAAAATTAAATCCTTTAATTATTCCAAGATGAGTCACACTCGCTGGTTAGTTGTGTGAATTATTCACGTGGTTGCATTCCTAAAGAGACGATTGTGGAGAGGGGAAAACACCACCATTGTGTTGTTACAGCACTTACCAAGATGGTTGTCTGTTTTAAAAGGCTTTTAAAAATAGATTCATTAACATTTGACACTTTGACATTGTGTGTGTTTGTGTCCTTATGTGTGTGTGGGTACCGGGATATGTGTGTGTGTCTATGCTTCCCCAGGTGTGGGAGGCAGCGAGTGGGAAGTGTATGGCCACACTAGCAGGCCATGAAGACGAGGTGCTGGATGTGTGTTTCGACTACACCGGTCAACTCATAGCCACCGCCTCGGCTGACGGTACGACCGCAGAGATGCTTATCTTGTTCTATTTAACTACGGGGATACCTCGACCTCTCTGCTGGTTCCGTGATTGTTCAGTCCAGGAACTTTGTGTTGACAATGTCCTAGGCACTGAACAACTATATCCGTACTGTACCCAGCCCAACCACCCCTATTTTACACTGTCATGCCAACCCAAATCGTACTGTGGTGGCTTGAATATTTATTTTTCACATTGTCCTTTCCAGCACAGTTCCAGCAACTATGGTGTATGACTAACCAGGCCAGCTCAATTTAATTCCTTTTATTTTAAGGTTCAACTTCACTCACCGGATGATATGAGAAATCAATATTTCCCCCTGACTCTTAGGCACAGCGAGAGTGTACAGCGCTGTCAGCTACCAGTGCATCTCCAGACTGGAGAGCCATGAGGGAGAGATCTCCAAGGTGAGTCACTGAGACAGGTAATGGTTCAAACAGGAACCAAAATGCCCCCTCTCTCTCGGTCTCTTTTGTCTGCCTCGGAGCATCCGTCAGACTCACAAGGGTACAGGACTGGACAGGGGGGATGAGGACGGCGGGCCGCTTGCCGGGGGGATGTTTCTACCTCCTGTTACTGCTTCTTGTGTCAGTTGCTAGGTCAACCACGTCTTGACGATGACAGAGAGAGACATGACCTTGAAGGTGTGTGTCCCTCAGGCCAGAACGTTCCAGAAATATTTTCCTGCTCTACCTATAGGCTGATTCTTGCTCTACCTATAGGCTGATTCCTGGTCTACAGGCTGATAAAAAATGACAGACCTCTACATGCTTTGTAAGTAGGAAACACTGCCGATTTTGCAGGTTATCAAATACTTGTTCTCCCCACTGTAGGTAGAGCAGGAATCAACCTATAGGTCGACCAGGAATCAGCCTATAGGTCGACCAGGAATCAGCCTATAGGTCGACCAGGAATCAGCCTATAGATTCCTGGTCTACCTATAGGCTGATTGCTGGTCTACCTATAGGCTGATTCCTGCTCTACCTATAGGCTGATTCCTGCTCTACCTATAGGCTGATTCCTGCTCTACCTATAGGCTGATTCCTGGTCGACCTATAGGCTGATTCCTGGTCGACCTATAGGCTGATTCCTGGTCGACCTATAGGCTTATTCCTGGTCGACCTATAGGCTTATTCCTGCTCGACCTATAGGCTTATTCCTGCTCTACCTATAGGCTTATTCCTGCTCTACCTATAGGCTGATTCCTGCTCTACCTATAGGCTGATTCCTGCTCTACCTATAGGCTGATTCCTGCTCTACCTATGCCCTTTTCAAAACAGCCCTGTTAAATCTCACTTCCCAAGTTTTTCTGCCTAGCGACTCTGATTCCCCCTTCCCCCCCCGGTAGTCTCATTTGATTCCCTGTAATGTTTCACCTTGAGCCCTTTAATGTCACACCTTGGTTGATTTTATTAATAAAACACCATGACATAGTCTGTCCCTTCTCACTCTGTAACTGCATTAGCCACGGCTGTATAGAGCCACATGTGACCTGGGCCTGTATTGTAGGTGACCCAGCTGTGACCTAAGTGTGTGATCTTATCAGCCTCTGCCATTTGACAGTTCTGCCAGTGTACGTGTGTGTACATATTTGTTAGTGTGTGTGTATGTGCCTGCATGTTGTGTGTGTTTGTCGCTTGGTGCCACAGCCACTAGGAGACCGATTCAGACTTAGGAAATGTACTCCTTTCCTACACACACCTTTCCTCTCAATAGTTGGATATCAGACTTACCTTATGCAGATGCGTAATGGGCTTCGCAGGCGTGGTTAACATTTATTAAATCGCTGGAAAGTGCTGGCCAACCGGTTTTCTCCTGGAGTTTTCATTCAATAGGATTTTCAGTACATTTAATCTAAATCTATGCCTTTTGTACCTTTAACTAGAATTTGTTTTCTTTTTCAGTAACAATTGGTAGATTGAAAAATATTCTGATATTGTATATTATTAAGGTTTAGGAAAGTATTTATGAATAATAAAACAACAGCTTTGGAGAGCCTTTATGCAAAAAAACCTCACTAATCATGGAACTGTGATGACAAGTTCAGTTGTTGTGCAGCGTGCTCCAGGTTTAACCTGCTTACGTGTGGTCTGTTCCATAATGATTCTAATAGGCTACATGTCCTAAATTACTGTACAGCGTTAGCCTAATATGATCCAGTAATGCTAGTGACCCTCAGGAACAACTGCACAGACGTGACAGAGGAAAGAAAGGTCAATGGAATGGAATGATGTGAAATGTAAGGGAACTAACACTAAAGTCAGTGTATGTGGGTATAACTGCCGGTGGCTACCGATGGTCGTTAATATTTAACATGAAGCAAATTGTAAAAAATACAGTGAAAGGTCTGGGCGTATGATTAAAACATTCTCATATGGTCTCCAAATTTCAGCCATAGGGCCAGCATTTCATAAACTTCACTGTGGAAAAGTTAATATACATTTCTGTCATTTAGCAGACACTTATCCAGAGCGACTTACAGGAACAATTAGTGATAGTGCCTTGCTCAAGAACACATCGGCAGGATTTTCACCTAGTCAGGCGAGAGGAATTGAACCAGTGACTTTTCAGTTACTGGCCTAACACTCTTAACCACTCGGCTATATTGATATACTTTAGTTTGTTGCCATATGACTGGTTTTACATTTGGCTCCAAGGTAAAATAAGGTAAAATATATCTAAAACAATGATAGGTTGCTCAACCTTATTCATCATTTCATTGTGCGTAAAGGTGGTGGAATCACGAGGGAGTCTAGGTCAGAATACGACGTATCTGTAGAAACCTCCGCCACATTCGTTTTATTTTATCTCCAGGCCTAGCGAATAGGGGGTGAATAGCATGTTATTATCATGCTTAAGTTCAAGGTCAGAATACACTTAGAGAGAAAAGTGCATAAAAAGGGAATTATGTTCCAATTTATACGCACTTAACTCAGGTCGCAATCCCCCCCAGCTGACTCATTGGGCTGCCTGTCTTGTGTCTGTTTACTGAAAGCCATCAGGGCCCAGCCTCGGTAATAGGCTGGAAGGAGGATGATTTCACAGGATTATGACACTAATCTCCCCCTAACAGGACACCTCTCTCCCCTCCCTCCGCCTCTTAACCGCTGTGTCAATCTCTTTTTTTTTCATCACTTCTCCCATTATTTCTGTCTCTGTCGGTCCCTGTTTTTACTTCCATTCTGATTTCCACTGTCATCCCTCCAGCTCCCTCTCCCCAATCTTTGTTGTTCCTTTCTTCCTCTCGTTACAAAGGGTCAGATTTAATCGGTAGAAGCTGACTTTTTCTTAAAGGTCCAATGCAACTGTTTTTTATCTCAATATCAAATCATTTCTGGGTCACAATTAAGTACCTCACTGTGATTGGTTTTCAATTAAAATTGTAAAAAATATTCTCAGCAAAGAGCAATTTCTCAAGCAAGAATTTTGCTAGGACTGACTGGGGGTGGTCTGAGTGGGGAGGGGGAAACTGAAAACTAGCTGTTATTGACAGAAGTTTAGAACTCTCTTTCTTATTGGTCTATTAACTAATTGACTGTCTGGTGATGCCACCAGGCAGGCCAAAACTCAGTCCCACCAAAACAGGCAGAAATTTCATGTGGTCTATTCAAACAGCTCTTATACTAAAAGGGCATTATCATCATTTTCACAACTTCACAGTGTTATTCTAACCTCATAGTGTGGAAATATATAAACTCAGCAAAAAAAGAAACGTCCTCTCACTGTCAACTGCGTTTATTTTCAGCGAACTTAACATGTGTAAATATTTGTATGAACATAACAAGATTCAACAACTGAGACATAAACTGGACAAGGTCCACAGATATGTGACTAACAGAAATGGAATAATGTGTCCCTGAACAAAGGGGGGGTCAAAATCAAAACTAACAGTCAGTTTCTGGGGTGGCCACCAGCTGCATTAAGAACTGCAGTGTATCACCTCCTCGTGGACTGCACTAGATTGACCAGTTCATGCTGTGAGATGTTACCCCACTCTTCCACCAAGGCACCTGCAAGTTCCCGGACATTTCTGGGGGGAATGGCCCTAGCTCTCACCCTACGATCCAACAGGTCCCAGACGTGCTCAATGGGATTGAGATCCGGGCTCTTCGCTGGCCATGGCAGAACACTGACGTTCCTGTCTTGCAGGAAATCACACACAGAACGAGCAGTATGGCTGGTGGCATTGTCATGTTGGATGGTCATGTCAGGATGAGCCTGCAGGAAGGGTACCAACATGAGGGAGGAGGATGTCTTCTCTGTAACGCACAGCGTTGAGATTGCCTGCAATGACAACAAGCTCAGTCCGATGATGCTGTGATACACCGCCGAGGACCATGACGGACCCACCACCTCCAAATCGATTCTGCTCCAGAGTGCAGGCCTCGGCGTAACGCTCATTCCTTTGACGATAAACGCAAATCTGACCATCACCCCTAGTGAGACAAAACTGCGACTCGTCAGTGAAGAGCATTTTTGCCAGTCCTGTCTGGTCCAGCGACGGTGGGTTTGTGCCCATAGGCGACGTTGTTGCCGGTGATGTCTGGTGAGGACCTGCCTTACAACAGGCCTACAAGCCCTCAGTCCAGCCTCTCTCATCCTATTGCGGACAGTCTGAGCACTGATGGAGGGATTGTGCATTCCTGGTGTAACTCAGGCAGTTGTTGCCATCCTGTACCTATCCCGCAGGTGTGATGTTCGGATGTACTGATCCTGTGCAGGTGTTGTTACACGTGGTCTGCCACTGTGAGGATGATCAGCTGTCTGTCCTGTCTCCCTGTAGCTCTGTCTTAGGTGTCTCACAGTACTGACATTGCAATGTATTGCCCTGGCCACATCTGCAGTACTCATGCCTCCTTGCAGCATGCCTAAGACACGTTCACGCAATTGAGCAGGGACCCTGGGCACCTTTCTTTTGGTGTTTTTCAGAATCCGCAGAAAGGCCTCTTTAGTGTCCTACATTTTCATAACTGTGACCTACCTACCGTCTGTAAGCTGTTAGTGTCTTAACGACCACAGGTGCATGTTCATTAATTGTTTATGGTTCATTGAACAAGCATGGGAAACAGTGTTTAAACCCTTTACAATGAAGATCTGTGAAGTTATTTAGATTTTTACGAATTATCTTTGAAAGACGGTCCTGAAAAAAGGCTGTTTCTTTTTTTTCTGAGTTTAGATGTGTTTTTTACTGCACTCGGCCATTAAATGAAAATAATATCTGTGGAATGAATGTCATAGAACCAAATATTGCTAAAAACATAAATTCATTGTTTTGTTGATTAAATATGCAAGAAATAATGTAAAATAGTCATTGTTATGGCATTGAATCATCTCAACAGAATCCATGTGAGTCTACTCATGACCATTCACTTACTCCATCTTCTTCTAATCAAATCAAATCAAATTCATCCTTCTATTTCTCTTCTGTTTTTCCTCTCGTTTCACCAGTCTCTTTCCCCGTTTCTTCTTTTCTAAAAATGTGACACCTCTGTGCTCTCCTCTCTGCCTCCTCCATGCTCCCCCCGTTCCTCTTTGCTCCCCCCTTCTACCTCTCCTCAGTGCCCTCTCGCTCTCCTCTTTGTGCTCGTTCCTTTTTCCCTCGCTCTCCTCTGTATTCTGTCAGTGTCACCCTCTCCCAGAGTTCTATTTCTATTTCCTGTCTGAGGCCCGCTCACCGCCCTGCAGCGTGAGGCCTTTAATAAAAACACACTTTACTTTTAGACAATGGAGAGTCAGCATCATTTAATCATCCCAGCCCCATGTTCATTTCTTCACCTCACTGTGTGCTTGTAGATCTCTCTGAAGTCTGGCTATGTGTTCCATTGGAGCCATTCCTCCATAACAAATGCCTGGCAGACCTCCAAATGCCTAACAGACCTCCATTTAGTTAATAGCCTTTTAAGAATATAGTGCTGACATGGTTGAACGTTCCGCTTGCTCTGCTCATTTGGCGGTTCCTATCTACTCTTGCACACTTCCTCATCAGTGCACCCGCCATCCAGCCATTCACTCCATCACTCCTTTTCACTCTCGTAACACACACACCCTTATGTCAATTTCAACCTCCCAGATCTGTTTTAACGCTCAGGGCAGTAGAGTTCTGACGGCCAGCGCTGACAAGACGGCTCGCCTGTGGGACGTCCAGTCTGGCGTCTGTCTGCAGGTCCTCGAGGGACACACGGACGAGATCTTCTCCTCTGCCTTCAACTACGAGGGTGACACCATCATCACAGGTAATATGTACCCTCTATCAGGGCTGGGGTCAATTCCATTTCAATTCAGCATTAAGTTAGCATTGAGAAAAATGTGAATTTCAGTTTACTTCCTGAATTGTCAGAAATGGAATTGAGCCCAACTCTGCCCTCTATATAATCATACCTAGTTCAAATGTAGCGATGCCATTGCAAACTCTTCACAGCCAAACAAGCATAATGTTTTCTCCACTCACAAACACTTTATCAAGGTTCAAATGAACAGGCCATAGCTGGGTGCGGTGAGCTACCTCCTTTTCATCCACCTGTCCCTGTCTTCTCTCTGCTGCAGGCAGCAAGGACAACACCTGTCGCATCTGGCGCTGACCCATCCTGTGGTCAGTGGTCAGTAGGGTGTGTGAGGAGGGGAAGGCCATCTGTCCATCCACCAACAAAGAAGATGACTCCAACAGGGCCCCGATTGAAGATGCCCTTCCTGGAAGTTATCACTAACCCAACGTATGTGACCTCTAACCTCCTAGTTGCTGTGGAGTAAGATTCAGTAGAACGGATAGCTTTGGTGAATGAATTTGGTCCCACTGTCATTTTACTATGTAGGACTGTCTAGACAGACAGTTTAGTGCTGTGGATGCATCCCAATGGCACCCAATCTCTATTAAGTGCACTACTTCTGAGCAGGGCCTATAGGGCTTTGCGGCCTGCATTCAACAGTTAGGATTTGACCTGGACTGGTCACTTTGGTCCTCTGTCATGTTCAGTGTTGATACTCAGTGTTTGTTTGTGTGTTAATAGTAGAATGGGCTGGATGGAATAATGTTTTCTCTACCCCTCTTTTGCTCAATAAAGTCTATTCATGCTCACATATTACATGGATTTATTGATCTCAAAAGATAAAGATACATTCAGTTTCTACAGCAACAGAGTTGAATTGTGTGCTTTTTAATGCCAACGATTTAACACTAGGGTACCACCACGCAGATAAAACCTGACAAACCAGATTCACGTACAAATTAGACACTACAAACCTTCTCTGTCTTTCTGATAGTAGTAAAAATGAAATGATAGAGAGCAGTCTTTCTACCCCAAGGTGCAGCAGTTCAAGAATCTACAATATGTACAGCTATCCATGATAAACAATTCTCAAAGAACATGAAGAACGACAGATTACTTTACATAAGAACGACAGATAACAATGAAGAATGACAGGTAACTTAAGCAGAGTTCAAAGTTACAACAGAAGTAGACAACGTTGACCGACGTAAACGACAACTATGTTCATCTGGGTCTGTATTCACAAAGCATCTCAGGAGGGCTGATATAGGATCCGTTTGGTATGATTACCAGAACCACAGGGGGGGGGGGGGGGGGATCTGATCCTAGAACAGCATTCCTGCTTTGAGACACATTGTGAATACAGGCTCTGGGCAACTGTCAAGCGTAGTAGTGCACACCTATGTTGCTGTCAGCAAATCCCAACTGGAATGATGGCTGCTGTCTGACAGTCTCTTCAAGATAGCTACTGTACATTAAAACATCATCTGGTGTCTTTTTGAGTTCGATTGGTTGAGGGAATGTGGTACAGTGTTCTATTGGTGCCTTGTTGTGTGTGTGTTTATGTTTAATAAATACATCATTTCTAAAGTAACACATCAGATTGTGAAAATGTAATGTATAAGATATATAACAACTAAAGGAATACAAATTCTGCAGGCTAGAATCTCAGATGGCTGATTTGTTTGCACTAAATAAATAAGGCCTACACCCCAAACTGATGCTGGGTTTTCCATGGGTTCGTCTAACTAGGGACCGTGCATCAGAAAATGAGAAACATGCTTATCTTATTAAAGGGAGACATGTCTGCTCACTGCAGCCTAATGAAAGTCCTCAGTCCCATAAGGTGTGTATAATGTCACGGGGTGTGGTGTTTCTTTTAGCCTGGAAGCCCGACCTGTTTGGGCTTCAGCCAGATCTTCTACTCCTCGTTGTCCATTGACCATAGGAGTTGGTAAGACAGCACAAACTAATCTGGGACCTTCTATCCTAGTAGCCAGACTTCTAGCGTTCCCTGTCATGGCTTACATCACAATTAACGAAAGAGGAATTGGCTAAAGCACAAACAGATCTGGCTACCAGGCTAGTTTTTTTTTTCATGATTCGCACTCCGTGTGCTGGGAATCACTAGGCTTTATGGTGGGGTTTGATGCATGGCGGGGTACACACAGTTGGGGACATTGGCTGGTGTGTGTGTGTGTTTGTGTAGATGGGGGGGTGTTGGCAGAGCCTAGTGGGTCTCCAGTAGCCAGTCGAAAAGACTGGACAGAGAGCTGCCTCCGTCCTCCTCTTCCTGGTGGAGTTTACAGAACTGGATCACAGCATTGAAGAGATCTCCGATCCTCCATGCCTTCTGAGACACCAGCTGCAACACCCTCTGGAACTGAGACATCACACTCAGCCAGATTACCATGCTCCTTGTGCACTACACGAGACATGCACATAACAGAGTACAATACACACACGCGTAGGGGCATAATCAGAGTCTGTGTACCTGCATGTGCTGTGCTGCACCCACCTTGGACGTCCTCTCCTTACACTTCCTGAAGTAGACGGCATGCAGGCCCAGCTCGGAGGCGGCGATCCACTGCAGGGCCAAGCGCAGCTCTGAGTCCACACACTCTGGATCCAAGTCACAGTTGACCACCAGAAGCTCCCTGTGGCTGCTACTGCCCCCTACTGTCCACAGGGAGCTGCCCTCTGCAACACACACAGGAAATACATCACGCCCACTTTCTGTATACATCACACTCACTTTGTGTAGTGTCAATGCCAATGCTACGCCGAGGTCCGATGGAACATTGGATGGATTTGGCACTAAATAGGTTCAAGTTGGGTTGGGTATAGAGAGCTTGATACCATCAATGTTGGGAAGTAGTGAAATACATTTAGTTCAACTATTTAAATACATTTTTCAGTAGCTTGGTGGTAGTTAAACTCAATTAAAATCTTGGTAGTGGTTTTAGTAGTTAATTACTTTGCCATTTAGTGGTGTAGCTAACTACTGGAACTAAACGCTACTTTTTTTTGCACAAATAAAATACGGGTGAAGTAGGCAAGAATTTACTTTCGGTTTTGGCATCAGACCTGCCTAATTCTAACTTGAAACACTTCTTGTGTGCCTCATTCTCACTTTTTGTGTTTAAAAGGCTAAATTACACATGTTAACATCTGACTCCAGAGTGAACAGTTATTGCCATTTTTATTTATTTTTCTGCAATTTGTTCTTGCAATTTAACATTTCAGATTTAGATATATAGTACCGGTCATATGTTTGGACACACTTACTCATTCAAGGGTTTTTCTTAATTTTTACTATTTTCTACATTGTAGAATAATAGTGAAGACATCAAAACTATGAAACACATGGAATCATGTAATAACCAAAAAGTGTCAAACAAATTCAAAATATATTTTAGATTTGAGATTCTTCAAAGTAGCCACCCTTTGCCTTGATGACAGGTTTGCATTCTCTCAACCAGCATCATGAGGTAGTCACCTGGAATGCATTTCAATTAACAGGTGTGGCTTGTTAACTTGTTATTTTGTGGAATTATTACTTTAAAGACTTGAAGGTCAGTCAATGCGGAAAATGTCAAGAACTTTGAAAGTTTCTTCAAGTGCAGTCGTAAAAACCATCAAGCACTATGATGAAACTGGCTCTCATGAAGACCGCCACAGGAAATGAAGACCCAGAGTTACATCTGCTGCAAAGGATAAGTTCATTAGAGTTACCAGCCTCAGAAATCCGCAATTAACTGCACCTCAGATTGCACCTCACAGAGTTCAAGTAACAGACATCTCAACATAAACTGTTCAGAGGAGACTGTGTGAATCAGGCCTTCATGGTCAAATTGCTGCAAAAAAAAACACTACTAAAGGACACCAATAATAAGAAGAGACTTGCTTGGGCTAAGAAACATGGGCAATGGACATTAGACCGGTGGAAAACTGTCCTTTGGTCTGATGAGTCCAAATTTGACATTTTTGGTCCCAACAGCCGTGTCTTTATGAGACGCAGAGTAGGTGAACGGATGATCTCCGTATTTACTGGTTTGCACCGTGAAGCATGGAGGAGGAGGTGTGATGGTGACACTGTCAGTGATTTATTTAGATTTCATGGAATTCAAGGCACACTTAACCATCATGGCTATCCCAGCATTCTGCAGCGATAACCCATCCCATCTGGTTTGTGCTTAGTGGGAATATAATTTGTTTTTCAACAGGACAATGACCCAACACACCTCCAGGCTGTGTAAGGGCTATTTGACCAAGAAGGAGAGTGATGGAGTGCTGCATCAGATGACCTGGCCTCCACAATCACCCGACCTCAACCCAATTGAGATGGTTTGGGATGAGTTGAACTGTAGAGTGAATGAAAAACAGCCAACAAGTGCTCAGCATATGTGGGAACTCCTTCAATACGGTTGGAAAAGCATTCCAGGTGAATACCTCATGAAGCTGGTTGAGAGAATGAAGCTGTCATCAAGGCAAAGGGGGGCTACATTGAAAAATCTCAAATATATTTAGTTTCTTTAACACTTTTTTGGTTACTACATGATTCCATATGTGTTATTTCATGGTTTTGATGTCTTCACTATAATTTTACAATGTAAAAAATAGTAAAAATAAAGAAAACTCCTTGAATGAGTAGGTGTGTTCAAACTTTTGACTGGTACTGCAATTTCTCATGAAGTAGTTAAGGGATGTAGTGAATTACTTTTTTCTAAGTCACTTTAGTTAAGTAAGCTATATTTTTATTAAGGGTAACTTTAGTGAAGTTTAACTTCTTCCAGTGTGAAGTAATTTGTAGCTTGGTAAACTTTATTTTCAGTGTAGTTTCCCCAACACTGGATACAATGCCGCTATATTGACCTAAAATGTTTAACTGGCACCACAGCAGAGATAAAGCAGTGATATATTTACAATTTCGACATTTGAGTTAGAATATTCATAGAACTCTGAGTGTGTAGAGATCTTACAGTGAAGAGGTTGTGAAGAGGCTGAAAAGAAGTTATCGCGAAGACAAACGAGAACAAAGATAAGACAGTAGGGGAGACAGAGAGAGTTGATTTCCTGTGTGACAGATATAGACAGTAATGACATTGAAATGAGACAGTGTGATGTAGTGTGTGTGTGTGGGTGTATGTGTGTGTGTAAGACAAGGTGACACTACTCACCATTTACGTTCTCCTTGCTCTCCCTTAGGTGACCCTTGTCTGCCTCCTCACTGAGAACAGAGAACATGACCATTAAGACAATACAGTAGGTCGCGTTCTGATTTTTTCACGTTCTACCGTTAGGCCAGATTTACTAAGCATCAGTTTTTTTTCAGTAAGGGATAACTCTAAACACAAAGGAAGAAAAAGGAAAATGTCATATTTTTCACCTTTCTGTCAATCTTAATCGTTCTCCTTACCTATTTGTTCTGTCCTGAATGTTTCATTTCCTTAACATTTTGGGGGGTGCAAACACTTATTTAATCTAGCACTGGGCATGAATTTACTTACTCCCTGTCATGGATTTAAAAACACTTAATTACACCACATTTCCTACATCGGTTGATCTCTTCATGAGGTGGTGAACAAGTATACACTTCATAAACAGGGTAGAGACTAGAGAGAATCAGACTGGAGCCTATGAGACTGCATTCTCCTGTTCAAAGGGCCTTATTTAAAGCCTCAGCGCTGTGTTTTCATGTTGTTAGGAGTTATCAGTTACCTGTTCACTGTGCTCTGACTGGGGATGTCAGACAAGCCCTCCAAGTCTGCCAGACCCAGGCTAGACGTGCTGCTGTTCCCGTTCCTGCAAATCCAAACAGAACCAAAACTCACATCCTGTCTCTTGAAATGTGACACAATCAGTGACTTGTGAAAGGAACAACAAGGAGCTGCAGTGAAGCGAGCAACGTTGTTCATTAGCTGGTGATTAACATAGAAACAGCAGCTGCAGCTGAGCAGAGTGGCTGGGCTGGCAGAGAGAACCTGACTGGCAATTGGCCCTTCCGTGTGGAGATGGGGGATGTGGAACGATTGAGAAGTCGGGCGGAGTGGGCGACCATGTCCAGTGTCAGCAGCGGAGTTAATCGGGGATGAGGTGGTCAGGTGGAGAGGAAGGCAACAGCAACCAGGTGTTTGTTTCTGCCACAGCTGTCTGCACCGGCAGATTAAAGCAGCGCGCATTTCATCCCCACTACTGTCAAGCTGAAGTCAGCCAGCCAAACAGCCCTCCTTCTGGTCTTCTGGAGCCTACAACTGTATCCATCCCACTCTTTTATCTATCCCCTGGTCTCATTTCTCCTGGCTTAGAGGAATGGCAGTAATAGACTTGCTACCTCAGTCTTTTGGCTTGGCTACGTGTCAGTATGAGACTAGCTTGTGGAACTGAGAAATGGCACTAGCTGAAGCAGGGAATGATAAAGCTAATGTTCTGTGGGCGTTTGATACGTGAAAAGCAGTGTGACATCATACCTATGCTAGCGCGGCTGCAGCCCCACTCTCTCTAACTATATTTCAGCGCAGGCTGCAGGCCCCAAGAGCTCCACACCACGCTTATTAAGGAGTAGGGCTGAGTGCACTAGGTGAGCTCTCTGCCAGTGAGCGGAAAGCCCCCGGGCAGACAGCTATTCCACTGCAGCAACAAAGGCCGAAGACTGGCACAGGACAGCAAAGAGTGAGCAGCAATGGGCTGATGAGAGGGCGACGGACGGCGAGGGCGGTAGTAGCGGTAGGAGTGCTAGGAGCGGTGCATGATAGGACGGAGCAGTGGTTGGTTGCTACGGTTACTGACCCCTCGCTCAGCTGGATAAAACTACTGGTCTCCTCGTGGGGGTCGTCATCAGGGGCGATCTGGGACCAGCTTTCTGAGCTGTCCTCACTGCTAGCACTCAGAGAGCGCTTGTTTCGTTCATCTACTGCGGGTACCGCAGCGGGCGCAGAGGGCACTGCCGTCTTGTCTCTCTCAAAGCTGGGGAGAGCAAACAGCAGGGTCAACCACTGTATACACTCTTAGAAAAAAAATGTCCTAAAAGTGTTCTAGCAGGCTGTACCTGTAGGAACCTTTTATGGTTCTAGTTAGCCATTTTTTTTCTAAGAGTGTACATACAGTGGCTTGCGAAAGTATTCACCCCCCTTGTTTGTGTCACAAGAAAAAATATTTTACATCTTCAAAGTGGTAGGCATGTTGTGTAAATAAAATGATACAAACCCCCCCCCAAAAAAATCTATTTTAATTCCAGGTTGTAAGGCAACAAAATATAAAAAATGCCAAGAAATAAGACAAAAAAACAGAACTTGAGTGTGCATAACTATTCACCCGCCCCAAAGTCAATACTTTGTTAGAGACACCTTTTGCAGCAATTACAGCTGCAAGTCTCTTGGGGTATAAGTTTAGTACATCTAGCCACTGGGATTTTTGTCCATTCTTCAAGGCAAAACTGTTCCAGCTCCTTCAAGTTGGATGGGTTCCGCTGGTGTACAGCAATCTTTAAGTCATACCACAGATTTGAAATTGGATTGAGGTCTGGGCTTTGACTAGGCCATTCCAAGACATTTAAATGTTTCCCCTTAAACCACTTGAATGTTGCTTTAGCAGTATGCCTAAGGTCATTGTCCTGCTGGAAGGTGAACCTCTGTCCACAGTCTCAAATCTGTGGAAGACTGAAACAGGTTTCCCTCAAGAATTTCCCTATATTGAACGCCATCCATCATTCCTTCAATTCTGATCAGTTTCCCAGTCCCTGCCGATGAAAAACATCCCCACAGCATGATGCTGTTATTCTCGGGGGGATGGGAGGTGTTGGGTTTGCACCAGACATAGCGTTTTCCTTGATGGCCAAAAAGCTACATTTTAGTCTCATCTGACCAGAGTACCTTCTTCCACATGTCTCCAACATGCTTTTTGGCAAACACCAAACTTGTTTGCTTATTTTTTCTTTAAGAAATTACTTTTTTCTAGCCACTTCCGTAAAGCCCAGCTCTGTGGAGTATATGGCTTAAAGTGGTCTTATGGACAGACACTCCAATCTCCGCTGTGGAGCTTTGCAGCTCCTTCAGGGTTATCGTTGGTCTCTTTGATGCTTGGTGGTGTCCCTTGCTTAGTGGTGATGCAGACTGGGGCCTTTCAGTACAGGTGTATATATACTGAGATCATGTGACAGGTCATGTGACACTTAGAATACACACAGGTGGACTTTATTTAACTAATTATGTAACTTCTGAAGGTAATTGGTTGCACCAGATCTTATTTAGGGGCTTCATAGCAAAAGGGGTGAATACATATGCACACACCACTTTTCCGTTGTTTATTTTGGGGAATTTTTTAAAACTAGTTCTTTTTTTCATTTCACTTCACCAATTTTGACTATTTTGGGGAAGTCCATTACATTAAATCCATCAATTTAAATGACAGGTTGTAATGCAACAAAATAGGAAAAACGCCAAGGGGGATGAATACTTTTGCAAGGCAAAGGCACTGTATGGTGTGATGGGTTTGGGAGACTGGGAGGAGCTCAACCCCTCTGATTTGAACTTCCCCCTCATTGGTTGATTTGGTTCCATATTTTTTTCTTTGGATACAGATTGTAAAATTATTGATTATTTTTTCAAGTGTGCTATGTACTGTGACTATACACATTTTACATTTGTGTTGGGCCGATCATCACATATTACATACAACCCCCCACCACCACAACCAAGTATTGGCCTTTTTAAAATCTTTGCCCCTTTTATAGAGGGTGGATAACCCAGGTCCTTTAGTGTGTAAAGGATGTTTTGTATTTGTACCTATCCAAATGAACCATAAATAAATAATGAAATGAAAGGCTGTAGTGTTGGCTGGTTTTTTAATGCAACAGAGCAACTGATGAATTTAAATCCTGATTAGATGATTGAAAGCTGCCAGATTCCCATAGTGGGTTAAGGTGTTGTTTGTCAATGTCAATGAACCTCACATTACCAAAAGGGAAAGACTCACCTGGCGATCTGTTCAACGTCTGCCCTGGTCGTCTCCCCCTGTCTGGGACAGGTACCCCGACCCCACTCCCCCCTCTCTCCCGAGCTTTTGCTCGCCTCCGGCACACAGGCACTGTTGGGGCGAGTGACTCTGAACTTAAAATGGCTAAACCCAAGTCGTTATATATTTTTTCTTGTGCATTTTGCTATTTGCCTCATGACTCCTGCGTGCTTTGTTGACTATGAACATTCTTGTTTACCCAACCGTGGGACAGACTATGCTTGTTCTCACACTCGGGACTCTGACTCTCTATTGGTTACACAGACTTTTGGCCTCCCATCCTATTCTAGCCACCTCTCGCCAGCTTTGTATTCATGTCACCTGATGAAATTGCTGTATAATATGATCTTGTTGCCATCTAATGTGCATTCAAATGTCATAAATCAACACTGCAGAGCTCTCCCTGTCCTCTGCCGTGCCTTGATTGTATTAGTGTTGATATCTGGAAATATGCATATACACCCTGGCCCATCTACTGTTGCTAGCCCCAATTCTGATTTGTGCTCTGATATCGGTTTCACGGATTTCTGCTCTCGTAAAAGCCTGTGTTTTCTGCACGTTAACACTAGAAGCTTATTACCTAAAATGAAAGTGTGGGTTCACAGCTCCAATTCAGGATGTGTTGGTCATTACTGAGATGTGGTTAAAAAATTGTGTTTTGAATACTGATGTTAACCTTTCTGGTTATAACCTTTTTCGGCAAGACAGATCTTCCAAAGGTGATGGAGTGGCAATCTTTACCAAGGAACACCTTCAGTGCTCAGTTGTCTCCACCAAGGCTGTCCCCAAACAATTTGATTTGCTTGTTTTTGTTGACTGCTGGGTGTTATCATCCTCCATCAGCACCGGCCTGTACCCTACCTGCCGTAAACTCTCTCCTGGCCCCTTACACTAAGTCTGAATTTGTCCTGCTAGGTGACCTAAACTGGGACATGCTTAAACCACCTGATCAACTCCTAAAGCAATGGGACTCCCTAAATCTTTCTCAGATTATTACCAATCCCACAAGGTAGGACTCCAAACACCCAGAAAAGGCTACTCTTCTTGATGTTATCCTCACAAATAGTCCTGATAGGTATCAGCCTCAAGGCTCAATCCTAGGCCCCACGCTCTTCTCTATGTACATCAACAACATAGCTCAGGCAGTAGGAAGCTCTCATCCATTTATATGCAGATGATACAGTCTTATACTCAGCTGGCCCCTCTCCGGATTTTGTGCTAAACACTCTGCAACAAAGCTTTCTTAGTGCCCAACAAGCTTTCTCTGCCCTTAACCTTGTTCTGAACACCCCCAAAATAAAGGTCATGTGGTTTAGTAAGAAGAATGCCCTTCTCCCCACAGGTGTGAATACTACCTCTGAGGGTTTAGAGCTTGAAGTAGCCACCTCATACAAGTACTTGGGAGTATGGCTTACAGTACACTGTCCTTATCTCAGCACATATTCAAGTTGCAGACTAAGGTTAAATCTCGACGTGGTTTCCTCTATCGTAATTGATCCTCTTTCACCCCATCTGCCAAACTAACCTGATTCAGATGACCATGCTACCCATGCAAGATTACGGAGACGTAATTTATAGATTGGCAGGTAAGGGTGCTCTCGAGGGGCTAGATGTTCTTTACCATTCGGCCATCAAATTTGCCACCAATGCTCCTTATAAGTCACATCACTGCACTCTATACTCCTCTGTAAACTGGCCATCTCTGTATACCTGGCGCAAGATCCACTGGTTGATTGGTTGATGCTTATTTATAAAATCCTCTTAGGCCTCACTCCTCCTATCTGAGATACCTGATGCAACCCTCATCCTCCTCATACAACACCCGTTCTGCCAGTCACATTCTGTTAAAGGTCCCCAATGCACACACATCCCTGGGTCGCTCCTCTTTTCAGTTCGCTGCAGCTAGCGAATGGCACGAGCTGCAACAAACACTCAAACTGGACAGTTTTATCTCTTCATTCAAAGACTCAATCATAGACACTCTTACTGACAGTTGTGGCTGCTTTGCGTGATGTATTGTTGTCTCTACCTTCTTGCCCTTTGTGCTGTTTTCTGTGCCCAATAATGTTTGTACCATGTTTTGTGCTGCTACCATGTTGTACTGCTGCCATGTTGTGTTGCTACCATGTTGTTGTCATGTTGTGTTGCTACCATGCTGTGCTGTCATGTGTTGCTGCCATGCTATGGTGTTGTCTTAGGTCTCTCTTTATGTAGTGTTGTGTTTTCTCTCTTGTCGTGATGTGTGTTTTGTCCTATATTTTTATATTTTTAATCCCAGCCCCCGTCCCCGCAGGAGGCCTTTTGCCTTTTGGTAGGCCGTCATTGTAAATAAGAATTTGTTCTTAACTGACTTGTCTAGTTAAATAAAGGTTAAGTAAAAAATAAAAAGATACAGATGACTCGTTCCCTAATTGGGAGTTTATTAAGTGTTACGTGAATAACCAGCAAACCCTGCAATCGTTTAGCAGCCTAAATGTAATAATCTCTTCCATCTATGTTCCTTTTCATCTTATTTATTGCATGTGTCAATCCAATCTAGAGGTAACTGCCAAAATAATGGAAACACTTGAGTAAATGAGGGATACAAAGTATATTGAAAGCAGGTGCTTCCACACAGGTGTGGTTCCTGAGTTAATTAAGCAATTAACATCCCATCATGTATAGGGTCATGTATAAAAATACTTGGCAGGCCATTCTTTTGGCTACGATGGCTATGCTCTCATATTTGGTATTTACTAGGATCCCCATTAGCCGCTGCAAAAGCATCAGCTACTCTTCCTGAGGTCCACGGGATGACAATTCCCCCCTCCCACAGGGCACGGGTGGTCACTGAATGGTTTGATGAGCATTGAAACTATGTAAACCATATGCCGTGGCCATCTCAGTCACCAGATCTAAACCCAAATGAACACTTATGGGTGATTCTGGAGCGATGCCTGAGTCAGCGTTTTCCACCACAATCAACAAAGCACTAAATTATGGAATTTCCTGCAGAAGAATAGTGTCGCATCCCTCTGATAGAGTTTAGAATCTTGTAGAATCTATCCCAAGGTGCACTGAAGCTGTTCCGGAATGTGGTGGCCAAACGCCCCATTGGTCTTTCTTTCATTTTGGCAGTTACCTGTATATGATACTAAGATTATTTTTCTGAAGTATCAACATTTACAAATAACCTCCAAAGTATTTAAACCCCATTTTCCTTTCTAAACACATAAACTTTATATTTGATCTGCTCTACCTATTTGTGCGACCTTGTGTTGTCACCTATGTCAACGTGGTCTGTAAATGTGGTCTGTAAATGTTTGTCGCTTAGCTGATGAGCTCAAGATTCTGGAACACCAATAAAGTGACCTGAAGTACATTGGAAGTTATCTGTAACCTCCTCTTTGTGGTGCCCAACTCTTCCAATACCAGGCCTCCCTGCAGTGTGTATATATCCATGTTTCACTGCTCCCCTAAAGGCCACTCTCACTTTACCAAGGTCTGTGTGAATCTTCTCACCTTACTGAGTCCCTGTTACACAATTGACCTCTGAGTGAAATGTCAGACCCAAATTACAGGACAATATTATGCCACTGTTGCATGTAGTCTGTGTCTCTTATATGCATAATATACTGTATGTGTGACATACACTCGTCTCCATATGTATTTGGAAAGGGAATTCTTTCTTTTTTATTTGAGATCCAATGTTTCCTTTGAGGTGACAGTACAGAATGTCACCTTTTACAGTGCCCTCCATTATTATTGGGACAGAGAAGCATTTAGACTTATTTTGGATCTACACTCCAAAAGTGTGGATTTGAAATCAAACCATGACTATGAGGTTAATGTTAATGTTCACTCATATCTGGTGAACCATTTAGAAGGATAGACCTGAAAATAGCTGTGCAGTACACTCCCCATCACACCTGATAGAGTTTGAGAGGATCTGCAGAGAAGAATGGGAGAAACTCAACCAAATACAGGTGTGCCAAGCTTGTAGCGTCATTCCCAAAAATACTTGAGGCTGTAATAGCTGCCAAAGGTGCTTCAACAAAGTACTGAGTAAATGGTCTGAATACCTATGTAAATGTGATATCTGTTTTTTATGTTGTATACATTTGCAAAAAAAAATATTTTTTAAACAGTTTTGATTTGTCATTGTGTATTATTGTGTCTAGATTGATGAGAAGAAAAAAAACAATTTAATAAATTTTTTAATAATGCTGTAACATAACAAAATGTGGTAATAGTCAAGGGGTCTGAAAACTTTCAGAATGCACTGCATGTGTGTATTGGTTCCATATTCATAGCACACAATGACTACATCAAGTTTGTGACTCTACACATTTGTTGGATACATTTACTGTTTCTTTTGGTTGCGTTTCAGATTTTTTTTGTCCCCAATAGAAATGAATGGTAAATAATGTATTGTGTCATTTTGGAGCGTTGGACTAGTATCCGAAAGGTCGCCAGATGTGGCCAGATGTGCAACTACGACCCAAAATGGAAGGAAGGCTTTTGATACTGTTAACCATGAGATTCTCATCACAAAATTGTCCAAGTTCAACTTTTCCCCTGATGCCTTGAGATGGATGAAATCATACCTTGAAGGCAGAACTCAGTGTGTCAGAGTGAGCAATGAGCTGTCGCCCACTCGTAGCTATGATGTGGGCGTGCCCCAAGGGTCAATACTGGGGCCCCTCCTGTTCAGCCTGTACATTAATGATATGCCTTCTGTCTGTACTGGGTCTGAAGTTCAAATGTATGCAGATGATACAGTGATATATGTGCATGCAAAGAGCAAACAACAAGCTGCACAAGAACTCACTACTGTAATGGTCCAGGTTACAAAGTGGCTCAGTGACTCGTGTTTGCATCTCAATGTGAAAAAAACTGTTTGCATGTTCTTCACAAAGAGGGCAACAGATGCTACTGAGCCAGATGTCTATGTGTCAGGGGAGAAGCTCCAGGTGGTATCCGATTTTAAGTACCTTGGCATCATACTTGATTCCAACCTCTCTTTTAAAAAGCATGTGAAAAAGGTAATTCAAATAACCAAATTCAACCTAGCTAATTTCCGATTTATACGAAATTGTTTGACTACAGAGGTAGCAAAACTGTACTTCAAATCTATGATACTCCCCCACTTAACATACTGCTTGACTAGTTGGGCCCAAGCTTGCTGTACAACATTAAAACCTATTCAGTCTGTCTACAAACAGGCTCTCAAAGTGCTTGATAGGAAGCCCAATAGCCATCATCATTGTCACATCCTTAGAAAGCATGAGCTCTCAAGTTGGGAAAATCTTGTGCAATACACCGACGCATGTCTTGTATTCAAGATCCTCAATGGCCTGGCTCCCCCTCCACTCAATATTTTTGTTAAACAGAAAACCCAGACATATGGCAGCAGATCCACAAGGTCTGCCATGAGAGGTGACTGTATAGTTCCCCTAAGGAAAAGCACCTTTAGTAAATCTGCATTCTCTGTGAGAGCTTCCCATGTCTGGAATACACTGCCATCAGACACACATAACTGCACCACATATCACACTTTCACAAAATGCTTGAAGACATGGCTAAAGGTCAATCAGATTTGTGAACATGGTCCCTAGCTGTGTGTTGCCGCTCTCCATGTTGTCTGTTGTCTGTAGCTTGTGAGGTGTGGAAACACTTTGTTGCTTTTATGAATTTTGTCTTGCTGCTTTTTGTTTTATGCTGCTCTGTCTGTATGCTACGTCTTGCTTGTCCTATGTTGCTCTGTCTGTATGCTATGTCTTGCTTGTCCTATGTTGCTATGTCTTGCTTGTTCTATGTTGCTATTGTCTATATTGTAATTGTTTTTAATAACCTGCCCAGGGACTGCGGTTGAAAATTAGCCGGTTGGCTAAAACCGGCACTTTTACTGAAATGTTGATTAATGTGCACTGTCCCTGTAAAAATAAAAATAAACTCAAATAAACTCAAACTCAAATGGCCATTGTTTTATTAGAAAAAATATGGCCCTTTATAATGTCCACTTAACGTTATGTCCATAGGATGCTGCATCCAGAAATCATATTTTTCCAGCTTTTGCTTCCCTGCTTGTATATGTGCATAATATAATGTGACCTTAGTCAAAAAGTATTTAATAACTCCAAAAAGGTATAGCTGTAGGTTGTTGTAACATTTAAGCTCAAAACATGTTTTTCATTTTTTTGCACAGCAAGGATCATCGGTGTGGTTGAATGCAGCATTGCTGTGTGGTGCACTCAAATGTATTGTAGTTGAGTGGCCAGCCGAGGCTACTGCTCAAATGTATTGTAGTTGAGTGGCCAGCCGAGGCTACTGCTCAAATGTATTGTAGTTGAGTGGCCAGCCGATGCTACTGCTCAAATATATTGTAGTTGAGTGGCCAGCCGAGGCTACTGCTCAAATATATTGTAGTTGAGTGGCCAGCCGAGGCTACTGCTCAAATATATTGTAGTTGAGTGGCCAGCCGAGGCTACTGCTCAAATATATTGTAGTTGAGTGGCCAGCCGAGGCTACTGCTCAAATATATTGTAGTTGAGTGGCCAGCCGAGGCTACTGCTCAAATATATTGTAGTTGAGTGGCCAGCCGAGGCTACTGCTCAAATGTATTGTAGTTGAGTGGCCAGCCGAGGCTACTGCTCAAATATATTGTAGTTGAGTGGCCAGCCGAGGCTACTGCTCAAATGTATGTAGTTGAGTGGCCAGCCGAGGCTACTGCTCAAATGTATTGTAGTTGAGTGGCCAGCCGAGGCTACTGCTCAAATGTATTGTAGTTGAGTGGCCAGCCGAGGCTACTGCTCAAATGTATTGTAGTTGAGTGGCCAGCCGAGGCTACTGCTCAAATGTATTGTAGTTGAGTGGCCAGCCGAGGCTACTGCTCAAATGTATTGTAGTTGAGTGGCCAGCCGAGGCTACTGCTCAAATATATTGTAGTTGAGTGGCCAGCCGAGGCTACTGCTCAAATATATTGTAGTTGAGTGGCCAGCCGAGGCTACTGCTCAAATATATTGTAGTTGAGTGGCCAGCCGAGGCTACTGCTCAAATGTTGCTGCAATAGGCCTACATGTTTCTCCTTTGCATTGTGTTTTGATGCAGGTTTAGTTTTTTGGTTATTCATTGTCAAGCTTAACCGAAGCCAGACAGCCACATTTGACACGTTCCCTCTGCTGCGCTGCACGCTGTAAGCGGGACATACGAAAGCAATGAGTGAAGTTGAATTCACTGATCCCAGCGCATCAGGCAGTAATTTCATAAAGTAGATTACTCAACTGTTGACTAATTCATACTAGCTTGTGTGTCCTATTCGGCCCACGGGCCTTGTGTTTGACACGTGTGCTAGTCTATTAGCCATATAACTGGCTTGTGATCATTGTCCTTGCGAGTTTGATTATATTGACATTTCCAGCTTTAGTAACAGCCGTCCGTTTTTGGGTCATTGAAACTGAAACAGTACATCGTAGATGGGTGGAGGCAGCAGACGATGTATGAGGCAAGCTGTGATTTACAACCCGATACAAATATTTTTTGGACTACCAAGAAATGGTAGTTGGTTTTGAAGAATAAACTGGGAATTTGATATTTTTTTTACTAATATTAGGATTATCGGTTTCATATCTGCAAAGTAATTCAAACGCTGTCAGTTCCACTATAAATTAGTCAAAAGTTTAGTCCCATATTCCTTGCACGCAATGACTAAATCAATCTTGTGACTTTACAAACTCATTGGATGCATTTACAGTTTGTTTTGGTTGTGTTTTGGGTTATGTTTTGCCAGTACCTGAATGATGACAGCAGTACATTTCTTTCTAATTAAGTAGATAAGATGTTTCATCATGAATAATGATTAGGGAGATGCCGGTTAAGAGGCAACAACAAAACATGCTAACCTCTCACCATTACCAATAACTGGGGAGGTCAGAATTCTGGGGGGGATCTTTGTGCCTCTGCAACCTTCTCATCCATCATTATTCACGATTCAGTCATGATTATCCATTATCATGGTAGCATCCACATGAATGTAGAAGTGTTCAGAAACATCTTCTATTCTTACTTACAATAAAAGTGACTCCAAAATGGCACAAAATATTATTCACCATTCAGTTCCTATTGGGCAAAACATAACGGGCAATTCCATGGTAACAGAAAACCCAAAACTATTATTGCAAAGTTAAACAAACCATACAACTCTATGCACAAGGGTGACTTTCAACAATTTCCACAGAAAATGTAAAAAAAAAAAAAACATTTACTTGAAGAACAGAATGACAGCACAAACCATTGCTTCTTGTTTGAAATACATTTTAAAAGAAAGAAATCGGAGCATCATTCTGTTAGCTTGGAATTGTCCAAATCCAGAACACAACCAAAACAAACCACAAATGCATCTAACATGTTTGTAGTCACAAGCTTCATGTTGTCATTGCCTGCAAGGAATACGGGACCAAATACCAACATTTGGATGACCTAAATACAAGTGAATGTGTCCAAATATTTGTGAATTCTTCAAATGGGGGACTAGATATTAGAGGTCGACCGATTATGATTTTTCGCCGCCGATACCGATTATTGGGGGTGTGGGGGGGGGGGGGGGTACCGATACCGATTAATCGGCCGATTTTTAAAATGTATTTGTAATAATGACAATTACAACAATACTGAATGAACACTTATTTTAACTTAATATAATACATCAATAAAATCAATTTAGCCTCAAATAAATAATGAAACATGTTCAATTTGGTTTAAATAATGCAAAAAACAAAGTGTTGGAGAATAAAGTAGAAGCGCAATATGTGCCATGTAAGAAAGCTAACGTTTAAGTTCCTTGCTCAGAACATGAAAACATGTGAAAGCTGGTGGTTCCTTTTAACATGAGTCTTCAATATTCCCAGGTAAGAAGTTTTAGGTTGTAGTTATTATAGGAATTATAGGACTATTTCTCTCTATACCATTTGTATTTCATATACCTTTGACTATTGGATGTTCTTATAGGCACTTTAGTATTGCCAGTGTAGCTTCCATACCTCTCCTCGCTCCTACCTGGGCTCGAACCAGGAACACAACAACAGCTACCCTCGAAGCAGCGTTACCCATGCAGAGCAAGGGGAACAACTACACCAAGTCTCAGAGTGAGTGACGTTTGAAACGCTATTAGCGCACACCCCGCTAACTAGCCTTTTCACATCACATCGTTACACCAGCCTAATCTCGGGAGTTGATAGGCTTGAAGTCATAAACAGCAGAGCTGCTGGCAAAACGCACAAAAGTGCTGTTTGAATGAATGCTTTTGAGCCTGCTGGTGCCTACCATCGCTCAGTCAGACTGCTCTATCAAATCATAGACTTAATTATAACATAATAACACACAGAAATGCAAGCCTTAGGTCATTAATATGGTCGAATTCGGAAACTATCATCTCGAAAACAAGACGTTTATTCTTTCAGTGAAATACGGAACCGTTCCGTATTTTATCTAACGGGTGGCATCCATAAGTCTAAATATTCCTGTTACATTGCACAACCTTCAATGTTATGTCATAATTACGTACAATTCTGGCAAATTAGTTCGCAATGAGCCAGGCGGCCCAAACTGTTCCATATACCCTGACTCTGCGTGCAATATTGCCTGCTAACCTGGATTTATTTTAGCTAAATATGCAGGTTTAAAAATATAGACTTCTGTGTAATGATTTTAAGAAAGGCATTGGTGTTTATGGTTAGGTACACATTTGAGCAACGACGGTCCTTTTCCGCGAATGTGCACTGCATCGATTATATGCAACGCAGGACACGCTAGATAAACTAGTAATATCATCAACCATGTGTAGTTATAACTAGTGATTATGATTGATTAAGTTTAATGCTAGCTAGCAACTTACCATGGTTTCTTACTGCATTCGCGTAACAGGCAGGCTCCTCGTGAGGCAGGTAGTTAGAGCGTTGGACTTGTTAACCGTAAGGTTGCAAGATTGAATCTCTGAGCTGACAAGGTAAAAATCTGTCGTTCTGCCCCTGAACAAGAAAGTTAACCCACCATTCCTAGGCCGTCATTGAAAATAAGAATATATTCTTAATATATTCTTATTTAACTGACTTGCCTAGTTAAATAAAGGTTACATAAAGGTGTAAAAAAATAAATATAATAATAATAATAATCGGCGTCCAAAATGACCGATTTCCGATTGTTATGAAAACGGCTGATTAATCGGTCGACCTCTACTAGATATATAAAGTGCTTTCATTTCTAAACTGTAAAACAGATATGAATGAAAATACCTAACTAAAAGCTGACATTCTGTACTCTTGCCTAATATGAAATATCTAAAATGCTGGAGTATAGAGCAAAATAAAAAATGTTGCTTTACTGTCCAAATACATATTTATTTATTTAACCTTTATGTAACTAGGCAAGTCTTAAGAACAAATTCTTATTTACAATGACGGCCTACACCGGCCAAACCCGGACGACGCTGGGCCAATTGTGCACCGCCCTTTGGGACTCCCAATCACGGCCGGTTGTGATACAGCCTGGATTCAAACCAGGGTGTCTGTAGTGACGCCTCTAGCACTGAGATGCAGTGCCTTAGACTGCTGCGCCCCTCGGGAGCATATGGGGGAGTGTATATATATGCGTGTGTGTTTGGGTTTGTATCAGTGTTTATGAGTATCTGCAGTATGTCGTGACTAGAGGCATGTCTATGCCACCTTGAAGATCAAGGTTAGCTTTAGATAAAAGCTGTAGCCTTCAACACAGAAACATGACTCATAACCTGGCTGCGGGTGTGTATAACCCCAGAGACTTTCACAATAGACTACGTTCTCTCTGTGAATGCAGTAGAAGCCATTATGTGGCTGGGTCTCTGATACCCAACACTATAAAGAGTTTAACAACTCATGGATGGTTATTGATTTATAAACACATTAGGTCACAATTCAAGGTGTTTTGGAAAATAATTTCTAAGGAGGACTATGGAAAGATACTACCATCTCTCTCTGTTTGAGGGTGCGATTGACTCACAGGGGAATCGCTCACTGAGAGAGAGCTTACCTGCTGCGGCTCACTGAGGCCCTCTCAGCGCGCCACTGGGCTGTCCCCTCAGGGGGCGCTGGGTCCCAGGGGTGATGCCAGGCCCTTTCCACCAGATTCCCAGACTCTGGATCGTCCCTCTGATCTGTCTCGATGTGGATCACTGGTACAGGGACCTCCCTGGGGCCCCTGACGGGGGGACCCGCTGCTGTACATGTGCTGTCTCCGCCCCCTCCTGGTTGCTCCTGGCTGGCTCTGCTCCGGGTGCAGCCAGGGCGGGACTGTTTGAAGCCTCTCCTCCTCTCCCCCACGGGCATGTGTTGTTGTCGCCCCACCACGCCTCCTCCTCCGGCTCCATCCCCATCCTGCAGGACAGACTTCCCGGTTTCCACGATGTCTGCGGCCAGGCGGTTGGCATACTGCAGCATGTGGGTCTGGGACTCTGCATCCACCAGGTCAATGCTGTCCTCCGGGTCTGCAATGATCTTGTTCTTCCGCATCAGGGACTCAATGGAGCTGGACCAGGTCTCGTGGATCAGCATGTCGGTGATCTGGTCAGTCTGGCCCCTCTGGTACAGACATGAATCAGACTTGCAGAGGCCCGTGGCAGACACCTGCACCGAGTTGGTGGGGTAGATGTTGAGTGTGTCCCCGTGCACATTGCGGACGAAGCCATCAAAGGAGTTGGCCTTGATGGGCGAGTTGACGGTCAGCCTGGAGTCTGAGAAACGTCTGTCCGGCACAGAGGACTGACGGATACAGAAGAGGGTTCTGGGAGATGGAGGCAATAGGCTGTTGCTCCACTCTTTAGTTCTTCCCATACTGTAGTCTTTGCTCTCCATGTCCATGTCTTTGAGCATGAACCTGTAG
Source organism: Oncorhynchus kisutch (assembly GCF_002021735.2). Classification (NCBI taxonomy): domain Eukaryota; kingdom Metazoa; phylum Chordata; class Actinopteri; order Salmoniformes; family Salmonidae; genus Oncorhynchus; species Oncorhynchus kisutch. The sequence continues at coordinate 35,438,203 of NC_034191.2, forward strand.
AACTCCTCCGTGATGCTCTCCGTACTGGACTGCTTGGACAGACAGGAGGTGGCCCTCACATTGAGGTGGCCGTTCTTCTTGGTGGCTGCCTGCTGCACGGCTGCCGCCAGGATGCTGCTGGCGTTCTGCCCGGCGTAGTAGTCCAGGAGCAGGTCAAAACCCCGGCCCTCCATCTCCATCTGGTTCACCATGAAGCGGGAGAACTCGTCCGTAATACTCTCGCAGCTGGACTGCTTGGAGATGGAGCCTCCCCTGCTCAGGTTCTGGCCCAGCCGGCTGCCAGGGCCCAGGGTGTTGGGGGTACCCGGGGGACCGGCGTCCTCCTCTGGGATGCTTTCGTAGCTGGCGGCCTTGCCCCGGCTCCACCGCTCGCACTGCAGCCGGCTGCGGGTCTGCTGGCCGGGCTTGGAGGTGTCAACTACGTTGAGCTCGGGGCAGTTCATGATGCGGGCGGTGACCTCGGAGGCAAAGAGTGCGAATGGGTCAAGAGTCTGGGGCATGTCGTCTAGGTTGACGGTCTCATCCACCACGCGGTTGACCAGGCACTCCATCAACTCGGGCTGCTCTTCCGTCTTCCTCTTGATCTCACTGAGGCGTGGCGGCCGGTGCTTTTTGGATGCCACACCGCCGTTCTGGCCCTCCTTTCTGCGGAGGGCCGTGCAACAGGAGGGCAGCAGGTATCCCCCCTCGGGGTAGTAGCCGGCTGCGCCCTTCAGGGCACAGAACCACGGCTGCTTCCCGCTGGAATTCTCCAGGCAGATGGCGGCCAGCTCAGTGGCCATGGAGACCACGGTGGTGGCCAGGTCATCAGCGAAGTAGTTGACAGGGGTAGTTCTGGACTCTGAGTCCATCTTTAGGCAGACCAAGGCCCCTGTGGAGGAGGAGCTAAAAGAGGACTGAGGGGTCAGAGAAGACTGTCTGCTGTCCGTACTGGCTCTCCATCTTTTCTCTGTGCCCAGGGATGAAGAGACCTGGTGGGCTAAGCTCTCTGTAAAAGGCTCTCTGATGTTTCCTCTGGCCTGCTGGCCCTGGAGATCATAGCAGTCCTTAGTAGAGGACGAGACTTTAGTCTGAGCTTGTCCGAGCTGCTGCTGCTCTCTGAAATGTGGCGAGCTGTGAGACCCATAAGGTTCACTCTCCCTCTCGAGTCCATATTTGTCCTCCCTTATCGCGGAGTAGATGGGCGTCTTCTCTGCCCAGTGGGCTTCATAATTATCGGGCTGGCTGGAGCCATCGAAGCGCTGTAATTGACTTAATGGTTCCTTGGTGTTGGCGGCTGTCTCGTAGTCCCTGGAGCCGACATCACCCTCTTGTCTGTCAAACGACCCTATATCATATTTGGAAATGTCACCGATCCTCTTTGAAGTGAGACAAAGGACGTCGAAGAGCACATTGCTCACGCTCTCCTGCAGAAAGCCCTGGATATTAGGGACGTCTTTGCCCGGGCCTTCTAGTTCTCTTTTCTTTTTCGCTTTCTCAAACGCGTGCTTGAAGAGGCCATTGGCCACCTCGCTGATGAAATCGTCCACCTTAGTCTCATCCATCTTGTCCAGATAGGACTTTTTGGGAGACGTGATGCCATCCACGATCCTGTTGTGGGTGGACTCCAGTAGGTGGGCCACACTCTTGTAGTCCTGGGGCTGAGCCAGCACCCCTGCTGCCTCCTTGTGAAGAACTTCAGCGATGCTGGTGCGAAAGGCCTCGATGCTGGTTCCCTCGGCAATGCTGCAGTGAAGAGTGATTGCCGTGGAGGCCTGCGCTGCAGATAGGAGTCCCACGGAGGCAGCTGAGTAGACCTCAGTGGTGGAGTCATCTTCTGACTCGCAGCCCCCCTCCTCGGCCTCTTTAGCTAGCTCCACCACGGCCACTGCCCCCGCCACCTGGGCCATACCACACATGGCTGAGGAGAAGGAGTAGTTGGTGCCCTCAGGGTCTCTCTGTCCCTCTCTCTCCATGTCCTCCTCTGTTGGCTCCATCGCTAGCTGCTCTGCTACCTGTGGGCTGGAGATGGTGCCGATGACACTGGCAGCACATGCCAGGGCCTGCTGCAGGGGTTTGTTGGGGTGTCGTCCACTGGTAGTGGTGGTAGTGTGGAAGCTATGGGCCTCTGGTCCGTGTTCCGCCGTTACCTGTCTGGCAGCACCACAAACACCATACTCCACAGCCACGTGAGAGGCCTGAGTACCCAGCCACTCCGGTAGGCCCTCGCAATTATCCGGGCTCTGCACTATGACGATCTTAGGCAGCTCGAAAGAGCAGGCACGTGCCCGAGAGGGCTCCTCGACTCCTGTGCTGGTGAGGACGGCAGGGGGGCGGTGGCTGCCAGGGGTCATGCTCACAGCAGCCTCGGTGGCGAAGGACGGTTCGTCCTGAGACAGGCGGATGAAGGCGTCCTGCAGTACCGACTCAGCCAGGTTGGTGGCGTAGTGGCCGGCTGACTCCTTATTGTGGTGACCGCTAGCTCTCGCCGGTGCCCTTCCTCCTTGTTTCTTGGTGGCTGGAGGGGAGCAAATGGTCACCTCAGAGTCCTCGCTGTCCTGCCACTGGTTCTGGCCCAGGCGTCCCCTCTGACACGCAGGTCTATCGCTGTGCTCTGCGTCTGCCAACCCCACTGCCACATCACTGCACTCTGGCTCATTGTGGGGAGAGAGAGAGAGAGAGAGGCATGTCCAGACCTGTTAGAGAATAGTTCCATCAAACTCCCAATGTGCCACAACAACAGCAATGACAACCCAGCTCTGGATTAACCAAGCTAGCAATAACACCAGACTTTCACTGAGCAGCATTTACCCACTCAAACCTGCATATAGCTACCAACCAAACCCTAGCTGGCCCCAGTTAAGTGTGTGCTGTCTTACCAATGACCATAAGAGTTGGCTACACAGGCTATAATACAACACAGACAGATCTGGGAAAAGGCTAACTTACCCCCATGCAAAGTAAAAAAGAGCAACCTATTAAATTATAAATATTACTGGTACATTGACTCAAAGGAGAGGCTAACCTTCACACAGTGTTGGTTCTAATTTCATACAGGCAGGGCTGAGAACAATACAGATACAAAATACTATAAACATAAATGTATCCAAATAAACTACAAAATACTTGTATTTTGTAATGTATTTAAATAAAATACATGTATTTTCTATTTTAAAATACCAAAATACATTTGCACGTGCCGGCCCGAACAGAAACTAAATTCTCAGTATCAGTTACAAAAATGTTTTTCCTTGCAGTGACTGTAATGTGTTGTTTAACTTCCTTAGTTGAGCAAGTCACTCTGGATAAGTGTGTCTGCTAAATGACCAACAAATGTAATGTATACAGTATGTGAAAATGAACATAACAAAATGAACTGCAAAGCACTCTGGGTTTTGTTTCGGGTGGAGCTCATGAATAATACTCATTATGCTTTGCAATTGTTCATTTTCACATATACATTTAGTTCATTTAGCAGATGCATTTATCACATCATAGTGCCATCCGACTTCTGATACCAATGCAATGCAAGGGGGCCACAAAATGTGAACCACTATAAATTACAGTATTTAGATACATTGGAGTGTAGTTCATCCCAATGTAATTCAAATACGTATTTCAAATACATGTAACATAAATACTGTCCATCTCTGCATACAGGAGATGAATTATAGATAAGGGGAGACTGCAGAAAAGCACGGCCAAGCTCAGGGCCATATACTGTATATTAATCTCAATCATGCAAGGGATACACGCACTAAGGAGCTACGAAGCCAGCCAGCCACAGAGAAGTGTTTCTACAGATGAAGACTGACAGGCACGAGAGAACAAGAGAACAACAGCACAAGCGGCTGGGCGCCTGTCGTTCCCTTTTGAAACGAGACGAGGGACATCTTCAGTGGTAACAATAGCTTTCAAGGAACATGTAGACTATTCGTGATTTCCATACTGAAGACTCTATAATAAACACTACATCAATAACAACTTAGATCCTTATTGAGGTTGTTACCAGCACCTATACACTGGCCTGTTTTGAGAGTAGGCTACTGAATAATTTATTACCTGACAGAAATGTCAGATTTCTCCTCCCAAAATGAGTGCTTCAAGTTAGTAGCTTTGTAAATAATAAATGATTTATCCCATTTAGCATCCACTTTTGTCGAAAGTGACCTAGAACAGTGACTGAGATCGACATTTTCATATTGGTGCCCCAAGCAAGGATCAAACCCACAAACCTGCCGTTGCTATCCTCATGCTATTCAAACTTAGCCACATAGGATTACATTACTCTACTTTCATATTCACCACATATGTCAGTAAAATATATTGAACTCAAATACAGTACATGGGTATTCAAAAGGATGAGAGAAAATCACCATTTCGTAAGCCGTCATCCTCGCTGTCATCCCCCAGGTGTTCTGAGGCAGTGAGAAAGTCCTCCTCTATGGATGAGAAGGAGCGGTTGGTGTCGTCATCCATCCTCTGCCCTGCCATCATCCGCCCCTGAGACCCCTGCCTCTCCTGACCCCACTGTAGCCCGATCAGGAACTTGTTGATCTCATAGATGATGCTGGTGGGCCGCCGGCCCCCAGGACACTGGACCAGGCACACATCTGTACCCCTCTGGCCCTGGAGGCAATACACACATACATACACACACGCACGCACACAGGTACAAACACACACACACACACACGCAGACACACAGGTACAAACACACACACACAGGTACAAACACACAGGTACAAACACAAACACACACACACACACAGAGGAAGGAAGGAATTCAATAATTGATAAGTTCTACCTTGTCTGCTCGTGTAATACTCAGAGCTGATGAGTCAGTCAATGGGTGGATGGAGGGATCTCAACAAACCATAAAATGAGAAGGAAGAAGACGTGTTTGTGTGTGTATGTGTGCTCACCTGTGTGTGGGTGGGGTACTGGTGAGGGTGAGAGGGGTCCGGAGTCTCCAAACCACCGAGCAGCAGGATCTCGTTCACCTTGGGCTGTCGCACGCTCAGAGAGCCAACCAGCTTGGGCAGGTCTGGAGAGATGGAGGCCAGTTTCTAGGGGAAAGAGAGACGTCGCCCACAGTCACTGTGATAGTCACACAGGCAGTCATCACCAGCACACACCTGCTAATTACCTAAACAAATCAACCCCTCTCACCCAGGCTAATTATCCTGAATCCATGGCAACAGAGCCAGTGTTTACGATGGTTAAGAAAGACTGGGGGAACAGGAGGAGATGAAAGGATAGGAAAGAGACGAGAGGATGAGAGAGGGAGCAGAGGAGTTAATGGGTCGGGGGAGGAGAGGGGAGGAGGGAGGAGAGGATATGAGAGGAGAGCATGGGTAGGAGGGAATAGAGCATGGGAAGGGGGGAGGAGAGGATATGAGAGGAGAGCATGGGTAGGCGGGAGGAGAGCATGGATAGGGGGGAGGAGAGGATATGAGAGGAGAGCATGGGTAGGAGGGAGGAGAGCATGGGTAGGGGGGAGGATATGAGAGGAGAGCATGGGTAGGGGGGAGGAGATCATGGGTAGGGTGGAGGAGATCATGGGTAGGTGAGGAGAGGATATGAGAGGAGAGCATGGGTAGGGGGGAGGAGAGCATGGGTAGGGGGAGGAGATGATATGAGAGGAGAGCATGGGTAGGAGGGAGGGGAGCATGGGTAGGAGGGAGGAGAGGATATGAGAGGAGAGCATGGGTAGGCGGGAGGAGAGCATGGGTAGGAGGGAGGAGAGGATATGAGAGGAGAGCATGGGTAGGCGGGAGGAGAGCATGGGTAGGAGGGAGGAGAGGATATGAGAGGAGAGCATGGGTAGGAGGGAGAAGAGCATGGGTAGGAGGGAGGATATGAGAGGAGAGCATGGGTAGGGGGGAGGAGATCATGGGTAGGGGGGAGGAGATCATGGGTAGGGCGGAGGAGATCAATGGTAGGGTGGAGGAGATCATGGGTAGGGCGGAGGAGATCAATGGTAGGGGGGAGGAGATCATGGGTAGGGGGGAGAAGATCATGGGTAGGAGGGAGAAGTTCATGGGTATGGGGGAGGAGATCATGGGTAGGGGAGGAGAGGATATGAGAGGAGAGCATGGGTAGGGGGAAGGAGAGCATGGGTAGGGGGGAGGAGAGGATATGAGAGGAGAGCATGGGTAGGAGGGAGGGGAGTATGGGTAGGGGGGAGGAGAGGATATGAGAGGAGAGCATGGGTAGGAGGGAGGAGAGCATGGGTAGGAGGGAGGAGAGGATATGAGAGGAGAGCATGGGTAGGCGGGAGGAGAGCATGGGTAGGGGGGAGGATATGAGAGGAGAGCATGGGTAGGAGGGAGGAGAGCATGGGTAGGGGGGAGGAGAGGATATGAGAGGAGAGCATGGGTAGGCGGGAGGAGAGCATGGGTAGGAGGGAGGAGAGGATATGAGAGGAGAGCATGGGTAGGAGGGAGGAGAGGATATGAGAGGAGAGCATGGGTAGGAGGGAGGAGAGGATATGAGAGTAGAGCATGGGTAGGTGGGAGGAGAGCATGGGTAGGAGGGAGGAGAGCATGGGTAGGAGGGAGGAGATCATGGGTAGGAGGGAGGAGATCATGGGTAGGAGGGAGAAGATCATGGGTAGGAGGGAGAAGATCATGGGTATGGGGGAGGAGATCATCATGGGTATGGGGGTGGAGATCATGGGTAGGAGGGAGGAGATCATGGGTAGGGAGGAGAAGATCATGGGTAGGGGGAGGAGATTATGGGTAGGGGGAGGAGATCATGGGTAGGTGGGAGAAGATCGTGGGTAGGGGGAGAAGATCATGGGTAGTGAGAGGAGTTAATGGGTAGGTAGAGGAGTTCATGGGTAGGGGGAGGAGTTAATGGGTAGGGGAGGAGTTAATGGTAGTGGGAGAGGTTAATGGGTAGGGGAGGAGTTAATGGGTAGGGGGAGGAGTTAATGGGTAGGGGGGAGGAGATAGATGGAGAGAAGCCAGCACACCTTGATGCAGCTGTCGTTGTGACGATCCACCTTCTGCTGGTCCAGATTCACAAAGCACATCTGAAATGAGAGGGAAAAAGCTTCAGAACATTGGTTTTACCCAGATAAAAGCATGATTATTAGTCTGACAGAGGACGCAAACATGCTGTGTTAGCCCTCACTTGCCATTTACAAGCCTCTAACAGGAGGTGATTTTGGAGGTATGGCAACGTAAGACTAAGCAGGACACAACAGGGCTAATTGGCACCCACTTAGTCAGTCAGTCCCCAGGGAGCGAGCGACAGTCCCTACATACAGAATTTCACTGAATGGGTCCCAAATTACACTCTATTCCCTATATAGTGCATTACTTTGGACCAGAGTCCCTATTTGCCCTGGTCAAAGAAGTGCACTATACAGGGAATGAGGTGCTATTTTGGAGAATAATCTCACTGATTGCTTTCCCATTGTTTACTCAGGGGTGAGTTTTCCAAAGCAATCGTAGATGTATTGGTATGTTATTTCTCTTGCCAACCCAGACTATTGAACAGCAAAGTGCTACGAATGTTGTTCATTCATGCATAGAACATTGGCCGTCCCATCAAACATCGATTTTCATAAGTGTTACTCTGTCACGGCAGTGCGGCTGGATTGTGGATAGAAATGATGTCAAACTTCATCTACAAATGCTTTGGGAAAGTATTCATCAATAGTTGAGTTAATTAGAAAAGGGGCGTGAGGCATAGCCCTTGGTTGCAGAAGGATCATAACTTTTTTCTTCTTCTCAATAACCAATAAACAGCCCCTCCCCCAGCTGTAACACACAGGCACACACTCCATAACCACTTCTTCTTATCTAGCCATCGTTCTCTACAGCTCTCTCTCTATTCATCCCAGATGAATTTATATACCATCTCTCCAAAACCAATATATAACCAGAGAATCAGAAGGAGATATACAAACAGATGCAGCAATTGAAACTGGAACGAATGGCCCAATCAGTTTAGAGATACAACAGTTCTATCTGCCAATCAGGCTAAATCTGGAAGTTTGTTACTCTGTGACATCATGGATGTTAGTCTCTGTTACGAGTGTATTTGATTGACATTTTCCTCTTTTACAAATTAGTCTTGCACCCCATTTTATTCCACATACTTTCTGCCTATTTCATTGGTATGTTATCAACAGCAACCTATAGGGTGAAACACTGAGCTAATCATCCCAAAGCTGAAAAGGGGACAGAATTGAACGGAGGAAACAGAACGAGGAAAGCAGCTGGAGTGGTGCTCTTTATCGGTAGAGTTAAAATGTCCACCGGAGTGAAACACCACATTTCACCCCTGTTTACATTATCAGCATCACATTCAGCCTTTCCCCTACATTTTCTTTCACGAAAGCCCACCCTGGTACTTGTACAACCAATTTAGAAGCTGTCTTAGAATGGCGGTTCTATCAAGCCCGTGCGAGCTGAGGTGTTGTGAAGGTTATCAAATGATTGGGTTTATTGTGTGTTGCATGCAGGTCAAAGCAATCGCAGAGAAAAATAAGCAGATGACTGTTGGAGAATGAGAGGGGGAGAAAAAAAAAGAAGAGGGAGGGAAGAGGAACGAGGAGTTAAAAAAAATAGGAGATATGGTGCCCTTCCCAAGGACAAAATCATTTAAACAAATCACCATTAGGTGGGAGAGGCAATTGCCTGCAGTCCCAAAAATGGGTTTCGGGTTGAAAGCTGTATGTGCCATCTAGCTATCTCTGTCAGTGAGACAGAGACCACAGATGTGAACGAGGCTCCACTAATTCTTCAGAGCAGACAGACCAGTTTAATCTATGCCTAACTAATTGACGCACAGAGATTACAAATCAAAATAGATGCTAGAAAATAGGGGTTCTGATTGGTTGCACACCCGAGTGCGTGTGATGTGCGCGTGTATGTATGATAAATAGGACCGGGACAATAACAGTGTTTCGCAATATTTTTTCCTTGGCAAACATGAAAACACGAAGCAGGCCACAATCTTTGGTCCATTAAAAACCTGCTGTATGTAAAATAGTATGCTATAGCTTGGAAAATAAATAAATGTGACTCTGGATGACAACATAATATTTGTTCCCAACATTAGGGCTGTTTTCCTAAAGAAGTTAAATCTGCTTCTTGTTTAGTTTCCTTGCCACGATACAAACGAATATCGTGATACTGTTATCCTCGACTAACCTGTACTCCTGCACATTGACTCCGTACCGATAACCCTGTATATAGCCTCATTATTTTTGTTTATTTAGTCAATATTTTCTTAACTGAATTGTTGGTTAATGGACTTGTAAGTAAGCATTTCATGGTAAGGTCTACATCTGTTGTATTCGGCGCATGTGACAAATACGATTTTATTTGATCCCGGCCCCAATGATAAATTCTGCGATTTTGGCTCAATTTATCTATGCGCCCGTTTCCTCGTGTTGTGCCCCTGCTGAGGTGGCGTCCTTTGGATGGGTGCCTGGCGGCTGGAGGACAGCGCTGGGTGTGACCCAGGGTCTCGCGGTTCACCGGGCACCCAACAAGCGGGCAAATCTACAGCTGTGCTCCAGCCTCCAGGTCAACCCAGCCAAGTGACCAATCACAACCTCAGGGTGATTCTACTCTAAATACCATAACCAATCAGGGACAGCTGGATGACTCAAACATGAAACTAATCAAGAGGTTTTTGCAGCGAGTAGCCACGAGGAAAACAGTGGTGGACAGTTATGAATTTGAAAAAAAAAAAAAGAACTCTCTCCTCTCTCAGTTAACATGCTGGTGAGAGGGGTCATATTCATTAGAAAACACTGTAGCAAAACATTTAGCAACAGACATTTTTTAGGTAGTCCCCACCTGACTGTTTTTGTCTGTTTGACCATGCAGTAGGATGTTAACAGTGAGGAGGCAACAGCAAAACTAGACTTTTCTTGCCTAGAGTGAACTTTTATTAGCAAATGTGAAGCTGGCAAAAACTGTATAAATATTTACAAACAAAAATAAATAGGACGATGAACTAAAGTTGGGCCTAATAAACTTATCGGAATCCTAATCAGCTCTAACCAAAGAAAATCCAGCAGCATATCAACCTGTTACCTGTCTGTCTTGTTTCACAAACAAAGCAATGACATGCTTCTTGTAGAAATACCCATTACCCAGAATGCATGGCAAACTCTTTAAATCACCTAATTGACAATCAACTTCAATAAAGGTATACCAACACACTCAGGTAATGTATTCCACATGATACATTTCCCCACATCAATTACAGTCGATAAAATGCTTCTCATAATAAACAGGTGTTAATCAATGTCTGGACATACATAATTAGGACAGACCCTAGTTTATGTGACAGAAGATATAGGACAATCGTCACAGTGCATAATGACCATGGTGCTATGGCAGCAGTGATGTCAATGTTTTTAACGGAGAGCTATAGCTCTGAAAAGAGTGGGTTAGATGTGTTGCTGTTCCTTGGGCACTGCAGAAGTCAGGTGTGCTTGTGTGTACGTGTAGTTAAAGCCCTGGACTGGGGACAGGAGGTTGAATGGGTACAGGACTGGTTACACAAAGAGTCAAGACAGGAACACACACAAACACGCCCACAAATGTAGAGGCTCGTTTAAGACGCTCTGACTCATTTTCCATAAAGATTACAAACATTCACAGGCTATAATACAATATATTGCAATACACACACATGCTTGGTCACACAAGCACAGGCGCAGAAAGTCCTTATTACGCTCTCACTCATTTTCGATAAAGATTACAAATATTCACAGGCTATGTAGTACAATACACATGTGCGTGCACATCCACCCACCCTAAGCTCTCCCCTCAACAACAAATCCTCTTCCCCTCACTCAATCTCACCCTCCTTTCCACCCTTCTTCTCAACTCTAACCTCTGTCGCTCTGGTTCTCTCTACGCCCCATTGCTCTCATCTCAGCACACTCAGTCATTCTTCCTGTGTCCGCTGTGTGTTCCCCTGTGGTTGTTATGTAAGCCCGCCAAAGCCAGGCCACGTTGTGACCGTGAGCCACTTGGATGCTCTGTCTCTGGTTGTCTCTCAAATGGTACCCTGTTCCCTATATCATGCACTACAGTAGTGCACTAAATAGGGAATACGGTGCTGTTTGGAACACATCCTTGGTATCCTACTGCGGCTCCTGACCCCTGACCTCCAAGCAATAGCGCCAGCCAGGAGGCATTACATGCACTTCCATTATTCATGTGCGCTGTCTGTATAGCTGTTCTGGGTTGTGATAGTCTCTCGTGAACAGATTGCACGTAAACCGAAGAAAATGACCTAGCTGACAAAATTACGCAAGATTTCAGTTCCGGTAGATTAGGGTAATGGAGCTCATTGAATATTCACAGCACCATGTGTATAGTGTCTACACCTGTTCAGCTTTCCATTCAGCCTCCAACTCTGGAATAATATTATATCATCTAACCAAGTAGTGATGATGTCCCATTGCCAGACATACCCAATCCTAGACCCAGGCACACAAGCAGGCAGGCAGGCAGACACACAAGCAGGCAGGCAGACAAACAGGCAGGCAGACACACAAGCAGGCAGGCAGACAGACAAGCAGGCAGACACACAGTTGCTGTGGGACCAAGCAGGCAATTAGAGCAGTGAGGAATGATACGAATTGGGAATATCTAATCTCATCACTGTAACTAACGCCGTCCTAGCCATCAGCCGTGAGATACAGTTAACATTCAGTATTTCTCACCTCCCCTATCTCATTGAATACCACTCAATTATCTACATAGATGCAGCTGTTAGAGCCCTTAGAGAGTGGAATAAAGACGTTAACATGATGTTTAATCATAGAACCTGGCAGCAGAAACAGCAGTGAGGACACTTTGGGTCATATTCATTACGGCACACCGTAGCTAAACATTTTGCAATGGCAAAGGAAAATAAGCAAGTTCAGGTCGTTCTTCCCTGTTTCAGTATGTTTTCTTCCATTTGGTGCCTAACGAACACAACCCAGGTGTCATCCTGCAGTAAGTCAGTTCCTCGGCTGCAGATGGCATGTTTAGTCTATTCTTCCTCACTGGGGCTGTTTTATGATGCCAGTATGGGACACATAGCTGACGTGTATGCTCCCTCACTCTGAAGTGTTTAAACCTAAAGATGAATGGATGACTGAGAGCTGTGAGTTTCAAAACAAGAAGAGGAGTGGGTGTGTGTGTATGTGTGTGTGTGTGTGCGTGCGTGCGTGTGTGCGTGTGTGTGTGTGTGCGTGTGTGTGTGTGTGTGTGTGTGTGTGTGTGTGTGTGTGTGTGTGTGTGTGTGTGTGTGTGTGTGTAGAGAGAGAGTAGGTGAAACTGGGAATACTTTTGGTGTTGATGGAATAGGATGAGGTAAATAATAGTGATGAACTCTCGTGGCAGATGATTAGTGCATGCAGTATTTGGTTCTGGGGTCTGAGATGAACAACGACATAGATCTCATCTCTACAGGTGTTTAGAATAGGATCCGAAACATAACTCCGTAACTTCACTGTAACTAGCAGAGCAGAACTAAAGGTGCAGAAGACTTTGGTTCCAAATTGCTTATCCTCCGTCAATGTGTTCAAGGATTTGGTGGAATTCACTGTGACTATCTCAGCTAGGTAACATTTCTGTTCACTCCATGCATTAAAACATGAGAGAGTGATCAAAGGTGACAAGACCTAGATTTGGTGAGGAGTGACAAGAGAGAACTTACAAGCTTTTATCTTATCACTTTGAGCTCCTGAGTGCATAGTCCCTTTTCCTTCCGGAGCCTTCCACACACACATTTCTGTCCCTATTCAGGAATATACAGCACTATTGTCACATCCTGAACCAGGTGGTTTGGCCATATTGTCTCCATCGAATGGACAATAAAGATATCAGACTTTGTGAAAGTGAAAAACCCAGGATGACATATCAATGTCACCAACTTAGCACTGTGTCCAAGACAATTTCCCTTCAGGGACGATAAACTTGATCCTATCCTCAACACGACCTCTGACCTTAACTTAAATACATCTGCTGCCGCTGAGTGTGTAATCAATGACAAGGGCATTGTGTCAATGATTCCATAAATGAACCAAATGAATACACTAATAAACCAACCCTTCCCCCGCTCCCCAACTGAAACCCGGAGTAAACAAAAACCATATCCCATCAAGCTTATTAAATCTGCATTCCAAACACTCACTAACACAGACCCTGTTTACTCCTGGCCCAGGGTCTGTAATTAACTAAGCTGATATGGCCACAGGCCTATGACTGTGATAATCCTGGTTAACAGAAGAGGGAGTGAGGGGAATCAACAAACACACAAGCATAACCCCAAGCGTGCACACACACACAAACACACACACACAAACTCTCTCACACACACACTTCTTTTACATTTGAATGATTAGTTGTGTAACCCGGGAAGAATTGCGAATTGAGAGGCTGAACAATTTGTCATCGAGGAGAGAGGTGACACACACTCGCGCAAGTGCACGCACGCACACACACACACACACACACACACACACACACACACACACACACACACACACACACACACACACACACACACACACACACACACACACACACACACACACACACACACACACACACACAGAGAGGCGATGCTACAGGAAGATGGCTGGCATCTCTTCCTGCTCTCATAAAACACACCAGGGATTTATGGGATCTGGACACATTGTGTAAAAACGTCACTGTCTCATTTCCACACACAACAGGAAGATTAAAAAGCTTTTTAATCGATCCAGAGCTCGGAATGAGACTGAGGGAAAGGACAGACAAACGGAGGGATACCTTTGTTTTCTAGTAAGAACACCAGCCCCAAGGGAGAAGTCCTGTGCTACAAAGTGCTATAAATTGCCATAGATTTGATGGCAGTCAGATAGATACAAATTAAAGAATTCAATAAGATTTTAAAATCATCCTGATGTGCCGAGTAGCCTGTTTTGCATAAAAAACTGTACACACATGGCACACACACGCACAAAAGCACACATGGACACACACACATACTACTCACCGTATTGCTTCTCCCCTCAGCGTCATCCTCCAGGAGGCCCAGCCTGCACAGAGCCTTCTCATTCCTCAGCCAGTACTCTGACGAGTCCAGCACACTGCTACTGCACAGCACCTGGAAGACCCAGATAACACACAGTCTTACACACAGACACATGACTGAACTATTTCTCAGAATGTATAATATAGGAAAGTACATACAAATACACACACACACACACACACACACACACACACACACACACACACACACACACACACACACACACACACACACACACACACACACACACACACACACACACACACACACACACACACACACACACACACGAGTCCCCCATTCACCTTCAGCTGACAATCTTAGTGTTTACCCTCTGGCTAAAAAGATCTCTACAGGCCCTTTGTTCAGGAGGTGCTCTGTGGGACCTTCCTCTGTAAGAGGGATCAATAGCCTGTCAGTTAGCCTATTTACTCTCTACATATTTACTGTGTTTTTATTCTTCCCCCGTGGGCTGTTTCAATGGACCCTATAGGTTAAGTGCCAAGTCCTGTTGACCTGTGACTTTCAATGACACTCAAGAGTAAAGAGTTCCTTTGCCATCTTATTAAGAGATATTGATTATTTTCATATTGGGTAAATGGTGCTGGAATCCCTCAGGAGATACAACAGGATATTCTAATCATAATCTGTAAGATAACTTTGATATGTAACCTTTCACATACGTTTAGTCTGAAATTGCCATCCTAATTCATCAGCGATTGAATCATCTTTAACCAATCAGAGTATCAAAGCCAATGATTTTAGGCCGGCTCTGACCCAACCCATCGGTTTCTGGGACTAATCAGAACGGTCTGAATGTGTTCCCATTCTATAAGAAGGGGAAAGGGGATACCTAGTCAGTTGCACAACTGAATGCATTCAACTGCAATGTGTCTTCCGCATTTAGCCCAATCCCCCTGAAAGCAGGGAGGAAAACAAATCCGGGAAAAGAAACGCTAGTGGGCTTAGCGTTTGGCCAGAGAGATGTGGTTGGGTAGGGGCTACAAAACAATAGCGAATATAATCATTTCCATTGTGTATTTGTAGGCTGACGCATTCATGCCCCCTGTCCAGTCTCTCCCCAGTGTTGTCCATCTGCTCTGCGCCATGGCCAGGTAGAGGTGACTCACACTCAAGTGGCCTCATGGTCATGACATCACACAATTGGGCAGAGCTTGGAGTGAGGGCAGGGTAGTCTTCATTAGGCCCAAAACGGGGAGGTGCTATTTCAACTTGTCCAATAATAAATGCTTTAGTTTTTCTACGATGTGCACCAATAACACCTGTATAGAACATAACACAGTTCTATACAGGTGCTTGAGCAGGTGCTTGATATCATCGTAAATATTCACCAGTAAAAAAATGAAGACTGTGTAATAATATTATTCTACCACATGTATCTTATTCAGACAATATTTTTATTTTCATGTCTGTCAAGACAGGCGACCTGACCTACAGTCAGGGTTCAAATGTTGTCTTTATAAATATACACTTGGGAGCCATACAGTTTGTGTCATTGTGCAGAGACTTCCATTACAAATACTACACATAGTATTATTTTTGTATGTTATGGACAGAGTGGCGAGTCTGAATTGAAGTAAATTAACTCGACGACCCGTCTACTAATGAAGTAACTGAACAAAAAGCAATATTGACTGACAGTGCTGGTTATTCTAGAGCAAGGAGGGGGAGCAGAACTGAAGAGGTTGTCATCTCCCCTGAGACCAGTGTTATCTGCCATTTCACTCATTGTCTCCCTGACACAGTGAAATGATAAATCAAACTAGATTACCTAAAACTCCAAGTCCAGGCCCTCCATCATTACTGTCTGTTGCAATGGAACAAACTCTCCCTCACCAGGGAGAGGGGGAGACACACACACACACACACACACACACAAATATTTACCGGGCATACACACCTTCACACACACCGTCCCCCTGTATTTACCTTCTTGCAGGCGGTGACAGAGGATCCCAGGGTGCTGTCTGTGCTGACTCCTTCGGCGTCTCCCGACTCAGAGCTCTGGAACATGGCTGATGACTGGAAGTTACTGCAGGAGGAGAACAAAGTGTGTCTGTGTCAGAACCAACTGAACACAGCCCAAAGCTCCAGGGCTCTGTATGGGCTTTAGAGAACCTATTAGCCTATGGGTGAACACCCTGGCCTGGCGACATGCTCCCTGACATGCCCACTGCCGTTGAGCACCAGCCATTATAAAGTTGCATGAGAGTAACACAACAACTCTGAACTTCTACCAAAAACAAGGGCAAACTCAGCCATAACATTTGTCTTGAGGTGCTTGAGACAATCTATGGTGATCGTGGGTATGTTTACAACCAATATAGAATTGAATGGATTAAATCAATTGTTTATCTGTGAATAATTATCTGTGATCTGTAATCTTAAAGTTAACTTGGAGAAAAAAAGTGCCAGATTTATCATCAGAAGTTTGTATTAATTAGGATAAAACTGGCACATAAAAAGGAGGGAGGGACATGAAGACCAGAGAGCCAGCTGGCTCTGTGGTCATTACTTTCATGGTAAATTAAAAGTATTTAATTTTGGCACTTGTTTAAATTAGGGATTAACCTACTTATGTGTGTCTACATTGTATCTTCCCCAAGGTAAGTAAGTCCCTTCCTTTGAGGGGAAGTTTGCTGTGCAACCCACGGACCAAAAGTGTTATGCTCAAGCTGTACAACTGAACCTCTATGAAATAGTGTCAAATTATTATTATACCAAATTGTAATATTGTTATAACACAGTTATACCAAGGCCACACACACTGTTGAGTGCCAGCACAGTTAGTTCAGTGGTGACCAACAAAAACACTGGATGGCCATTTTCACACATGGCATTGAGCTCCGAGACGGATTGTGTCGAGGCACAGATCTGGGGAAGGGTACCAACACATATCTGTAGCATTGAAGGTCCTCAAGAACAGTGGCTGCCATCATTCTTAAATTGTCACATCATGTACAGTACCAGTCAAAAGTTTTTCTTTATTTTTACTTTTTTTTCTACATTGTAGAATAATAGTGAAGACATCAAAACTATGAAATAACACATGGAATCATGTAGTAACCCAAAAAGTGTTAAACAATTCCAAATATATTTGAGATTTGAGATTCTTCAAAGTAGCCACCCTTTGCCTTGATGACAGCTTTGCACACTCTTGACATTCTCTCAACCAGCTTCATGAGGAATGCTTTTCTGACAGTCTTGAAGGAGTTCCCACATATGCTGAGCACTTGTTGGCTGCTTTTCCTTCATTATGCGGCCTAACTCATTCCAAACCATCTCAATTGAGATGCAGTACTCCATCACTCTCCTTCTTGGTCAAATATCCCATACACAGCCTGGAGGTGTGTTTTAGGCCATTGTACTATTGAAAAACAAATGATAGTCACACTAAGCGCAAACCAGATGGGGTGGCGTATCGCTACAGAATGCAGTGGTACCCATGCTGGTTAAGTGGGCCTTGAATTCTAAATAAATCACTGACAGTGTCACCAGCAAAGCATCCCCACACCATCACTCCTCCTCCATGCTTCACGGTGGGAACCTCACATGCAGAGATCATCCGTTCACCTACTCTGCATCTCACAACGACGCAATGGTTGGAACCAAAAATCTCAAACTTGGACCCATTTCCACCGGTTTAATGTCCATTGCTCGTGTTTCTTGGCCCAAGCAATATCTTCTTCTTATTGGTGTCCTTTAGTAGTGGTTTCTTTGCAGAAATTCGACCACGAAGGCCTGATTTACAGTCTCCTCTGAACACTTGATGTTGAGATGTGTCTGATACTTGAACTCTGTGAAGCTATTATTTGGGCTGCAATCGGAGGTGCAGTTAACTCTAATGAACTTATTCTCTGCAGCAGAGGTAACTCTGGGTGTTCCTTTCCTATGGCGGTCCTCATGAGGGACAGTTTCATCATAGCGCTTAATGGTTTTTGAAAGATCTTGACATTTTCCAAATTGACTGACCTTCATGTCTTAAAGTAATGATGGACTGTTGTTTCCCTTTGCTTATTTGAGCTGTTCTTGATATAATATTAACTTGATCTTTTACCAAATAGAACTATATTCTGTGTACCACTCCTACCTTGTCACAACACAACTAATTGGCTCAAACGCATCAAGAAGGAAAGAAATTCCACAAATTAACTTTTAACAAGGCACACCTGTTAACTGAAATGCATCCCAGGTGACTACCTCATGATGCTGGTTGAGAGAATGCCAAGAGTGTGCAAAGCTGTCATCAAGGCAAAGGGTGGCTACTGTGAAGAATCTCAAATCTAAAATATATTTAGATTTTATTAACACTTTTTTGGTTACTACATGATGACATATGTGTAATTTCATAGTTTTGATGCCTTCACTACTTTCTACAATGTAGAAAATAGTAAAAAAATTAAGAAAAACCTTTGAATGAGTAGGTGTGTCCAAACTTTTGACTGGTACTATATGAAATCACTCCCGGGACCAAGTGCATTTGTCCTCTACATCACAGTAATGTATTTACAATGGTCAATACAAGAGCTCAGCACACAATCCCAAGATACTCTGTCATTCACCAGGATGCAAAACTGGAACTGACCGCACAGGTAACGTGCTCTTCTGGACATGCAGCCTAGCCTTGTGTCACAATCACAAACAACACCCTACTGTAACTCATTTCACATATGTGACCCATAAATTGTATGGCTATTATATGCCACACACAAAGAAAACAGAAACAAATCCCCACAAAATAGAGACAATTGAAGTCAGAATATGCTAAATCTTTAGTTTCGCTCACATCCGTGGCTCGGTAGGCTAACTGATTCCTGAGAATGACCTTTCCAAATGAAGATGGTTAGCTTGACGTTTGGAAAATCAGGATGCACATTTTGCGCGCTGCTGAGCGCCCCGGTCTCATCCGATCCATGTTGAAGCCGAAACACATTTAATCTTCTGATACAAGCGGTACTCTATAACGTTTCATCATCATGATAGGCTCATTGCCTTCGGTTTGTAGATGAGCCCGGTCAAAGCGGTGGAGGCAAGGTGGGAGATACGGTAATATCGACACTTAATCATGAGGTGATAAGCAGGTTCAGCTCGTGGCAAACTGCAAATCCCCTATGTGATGTACAAAATGTTAGATTTCATATAGGCTATATCTGAATCGCTGTTAAAACTCGTATTTTCTGGTGCTCCTACATTTTATGTTGTGCTCCTAACTTATTAAAGTTGGGAGCACCAGAGCTACCAGTTGTTTTTTCATTTTTATTTTTTTTTCATTTTAAGAGCCCTTACTATGAATGACGTTTTACAGTAATTGTAAAAGTAAAAGTAATTAACAATTTGGTGAGGTGTTGATTCAGGGGAACACATATGACAGGCACTCATTTACAATATAGCCTACGTTTTTAGCTTGGCTTTTATAATGTAGGCCTACAGAGATACAGAGAACAAGAAGAACACAGAGTGACACCAGAGGAGGGGGTTGAGTTGGCTGCATGCTCAGTGATGTGGGCTGGTGTGGATTAAATGCAAAGGCATTTCTTGACACAGTCTGCCCCTGGCAAACCGATAAAATGAATGCATAAAGTATTAGGCTAATGCATTGATTGACATTTGTCTTTAGGCTACTCTGTATTGCGCATTGAAGTGAGCCGAGATGGTTAGGCTGTGTCTCCAAATGCATGGCACCGCATACGCAAAGTGGGCATTTTTGGTTAGCTGCACGACACAATGTTTACACCATTTCTTCATCATTCAAATAACCATAACACATTTTAAGAGTAGTATAGGCTATTAAAACTGTTACACAGACTACATAGGCAGATGAACTGCATCATCTTTGGAAAAATGTAATTCCATGTATAGGTTCGATTACTGTCAATCTTATGTTTTCCTGTTTCAGTTATTCATTTTTCCTAAGGTCCTCTGAGTCTAACGCTCAAGAGCTTATGCACAGCACTTGTTTCGGCGACTGCTCTGTGCAAGCTGTGCTGATACAGGCTACTGTACTAAAAATACTGGATTTGTACAAAACGTTGTTGGCGTATTTTGGCTACATTATTGCAGTATTGCAATTGACACATAAGCAACCAATTGCATTGCAACGAAAGGATTTTTTTTTTTTTAAATAGGCTAACATTTATTTGCAGTCAATACGGGAACATTCAATTTTATTAAACTCCCACAACAGTCGCCGTAACCTATTAATTAACACGCTCCGTTAACATACCTCGGCGTCTTCAGAAGGCACTTAGCACCGGCCATCCCGTCCAAGATAAGCTTTCAGAGCCGGAGTTTGTATGTCCTAGGTAGGAGAGGAGCGTAGCAATGCGGTGCGTCGCTGTCCGTCCGGAGGACACTCTCCTGTCCAAATGCACATCCCCGAACGAGGAGAGGATCAATTCCAGCGCTACGGTGACGTTACGGTGACTTCGGGCGAGTGTCTGTACTACGGTCGTTAACAGCGTGCAGCCAGGAGCAAAATGACAGTCCGCTTGAAGAGAAGCGAAGCGAAGAGAAGAGAAGCGGGAGCATTTCCCAGCATATATATCAAAACACACACGCGCGCAAAGACACGCACACACACACTATATATATATATATATATATATATATATATATATATATATATATATATATATATATATATAAACGACATCTTCACGATTCTTCATGCTGGGAAATGCTCCCGCTTCTCTTCAAGCGGACTGTCATTTTGCTCCTGGCTGCACGCTGTATATATATATATATTCCCCTTAAAAGGAAACGAGCTGCTGTAGATAAAATAAGCATTCTCTACATTTTCATAATGGGTACAAAATTTATCCGCTTTATCTTATTGGGCTATTGGTTGGAGGCTGAACTATGTTTTGCTCATTATTTGTATTTGTATTTATTATGGATCCACATTAGCTGCTGCCAATTTTCCTGGGGTCCAGCGAAATTATGGCAGTTTATACAATTTTAAAAACATTTTTCACCATCCCCTAACAATATTAGATTGCTTTACAGTTCTAATATTATTTCACATGAAACCGTGTTAAGACAAAGTCACACTCTCAAAAGAGGTGTCTACCCTCAAGGGTATTGAGTTGAACAAAGGACAGTTTAATTAATGCACTGGTGTCAGTATAGTTGTCAACTCCTGAACCACAACAGGCAGAACAAGGTCAGACAGACCAATGGGTCACACAGGGTATTGATCTGTTTTGTCGACCAGGATATGCCCTATACCACAGCAAGTCCTGACCTAGACCTGACGCCAATAGCTCCGATGGAAAAGCAGCTTCAGGAGGCCTAGAATATCAGAATAGCCTATCCATGTTAGACAATATCTCATTGCTTGATGTCACTCAATGTAGATAGAAGATGAAGCTAAGGCTGCCTTCCAGAGCTCAGACGTTGCTGATGCCTGACATATCTTACAACGCCTGGATAGGTATTTGAAGTATCAGCTAACTGCATCATATGTTATAGCCATTGTTTGTTGCGTCACCTCGCCTTAGCTGTGGAACGCGGCCGAAGGATTTTTACGGGGACACGTGGCAACTTGATTTTTATACATAGATGAATCCTAATACCAAGCGAACCTTCCCTCCTGCCTTTCCCTGATGTTCTCATATCATTCACTTTATGAAGACCATAATGGCACCTGCGGAGCTAGGGTGTCTATTTGTCAGGCTGACTGCAATTTTACCCCTGTTTAGATGTCTAAAAAAAGCCTCCCCCTGTTTTTTTTACCATCACACAGACCCATTACCTTTATATAATGATCAGTATGGGAATTCTGAGAAAACGACATCTTCACGATTCTTCATGAATACCAATTGGTACTTCAGTCACCCCAACAGCGCAGGCAGGGCAGCCATAGTGAAATGAAATATTGCTCTCTTTACCCGATGGACACTGCAATATGGCCCCCCACTCCTCCCTGCATTAGGAGATCTAACCGACCTTTCAGGGTAATAGGACCATTAGTCTGCAGAGGGAGGGGTGTATGTGTGTGCATGTGTGTGCGTGTTGATTATGATATAGAGAGCAGGGCCCAGGATCCTGACAGGCTGCAGCTTGTTTTACTGTGTATGTGTTAGAGTGGTGGGGGTACTGTAAATGTGTCACATACTGCACATAAAAATAGACTTGTAAGTTGTGACATATAAGTTATTTTGCCAAATATTGTACTGTGAATGGATGTTCAACGTAGGCTGCCACAGTTACCTCATCACAGTGTCACCGCGGTCATAAACATATGTCAAACCAAGGTAAATCCAGAAAGATTAATTGTGAGTCCCTAAATTCATCACTGCCTCAGCCGTATGTTGAACTTCCATAGTCCCTAGGCTGCATAGAGGACAAGCAATGTGAAGTTGCTCACCTTGCTGTTCCCCTCTGGGTAAGTCATACTGGATCGATCTCTCTCTCTCTCTCTCTCTCTCTCTCTCTCTCTCTCGCTCTCAAATCGCCCCTAGTCACCTCATCTCGCCTTCCACTCAAGCACACACTCCCATCTAGTCTGCAGGAATAGTAATTTTCCTTTCCCCTTATTACCAAAGACAAGTGGTCCAACTACAGTAGACAGAGAAGTTATATTGTAATCTACAAGTTCATGTAGCCCTCAGTCTCCCTTCTCTTTCACCTGCAGAGGACTGGACTAGTGCTACACAAGCACCAGTGTGACCAAACATACACACACACAGGCACGCAAACACACACACACTCACAGTGCCATGCGACAGCACTTCCACCATGCCGAATCATTTCTTGTGATTCAAGGCAATACATTCTCCATCATTCCCTATGACTAGTACCTCTCTATCAAATCACATTTTATTGGTCACATAGACATGGTTAGTATATGTTAATGCAAGTGTAGCGAAATGCTTGTGCTTCTGGTTCCGACAGTGCAGTAATATTTAACAAGTAATCTAACAATTCCACAACAACCACCTAATGCACACAAATCTAAAGGGATGGAATAAGAATATGTACCTCTAAATATATTGATGAGCGATGCCCGAGCGGCATAGGCAAGATGCAATAGATGGTTTAAAATACAGTATATGCATATGAGATGAGTAATGTAAGATATGTAAACATTGTCGTCTGCAAACTGGATGATTGAGTTGGAGGCGTGCATGGCCACGCAGTCATGGGTGAACAGGGAGTACAGGAGGGTGCTGAGTACACACCCTTGTGGGGCCCCAGTGTTGAGGATCAGCGAAGTGGAGATGTTGTTTCCTACCTTCACCACCTAAGGGCGGCCCGTCAGAAAGTCCAGGACCCAATTGCACAGGGCGGCTGAGACTCAGGGCCTCAAGCTTATTGATGAACTTGAAGGGTACTATGGTGTTGAATGCTGAGCTGTAATTGATGAACAGCATTCTTACATAGGTATTTCTCTTGTCTAGATGGGATAGGGCAGTGTGCAGTATGATGGTGATTGCATCGTCTGTGGACCTGTTGGGGCGGTATGCAAATTGAAGTGGGTCTAGGGTTGCAGGTAAGGTAGAGGTGATATGATCCTTAACTAGCCTCTCAAATACACTTCATGATGACAGAAGTGAGTGCTACGGGTCTATAGTCATTTAGTTCAGTTATCTTTGCCTTCTTGGGTACAGGAACAGTGGTGGCCATCTTGAAGCATTTGGGGACAGCAGACTGGGATAGGGAGTGATTGAATATGTCCGTAAACACACCAGCCAGCTGGTCTGCACATGCTCTTGCGAGGGTTAACACGTTTAAATGTCTTACTCACGTCGGCAACGGAGAAGGAGAGGGGGGGGGGGGGCACAGTCCTTGGTAGCGGGCCATGTCGGTGGCACTGTATTATCCTCAAAGCGGGCAAATAAGGTGTTTAGTTTGTCTGGAAGCAAGACGTCGGTGTCCGTGATGTGGCTAGTTTTCTTTCTGTAGTTGCCTGTAGACCCTGCCACATACGTCTATCACAATCCCTACTGCTCTCTCTAGTCATGTCTCCCTCAAAACATACACCTCTCTAAAATACCTTTCTCTCAGTCAGACAGGTGTTAGTATTCATGACACAGGCATTTCCTGTTGGTAAGTATAGCCGTTTGTATTCAAACACTGCTACTTCTTGTTGTTCACAGGCTTTGTGTCCTCTCTGTCATTAGCCGGGGGTGTCTGTCAGTCAGACCAGACATGTTGTCCTCTTCACAGACAGACAGAGTGGCAGAGTGGTCAGATCATTAGACTGCATTTGCTAGCAGTTAGCGCTGTCGCTCGCATTCAAATCAGTCAGTGAGTGTTGTGAGTGACAGCTGTGTGTGTGTGTGTGTGTGTGTTTATGTGTGTGTTATACTATGAGTGACAGCGGTCACCTGCAGGCTGACAGTCATACAGTCAGTCAGTCAGACAGACAGACAGACAGATGTGTGTGTGAACACTGGGGTGTTCACTTAGGCCTTTTAGAATTACCCAGGCCACAAGTTTGCCCACTGGCCACTCATACAGTACATACCCAACACAACTGACACTAATACCCTCTTAGAAAAAAGGGTTCCAAAAGGGTTCTTCTGCTGTCCCTATATGAGAACCCTTTTTGGTTCCTAGTAGAACCCTTTTTGGTTCGAGGTAGAACTCTTTTGGGTTTCATGTAGAACCCTCTGTGGAAAGGGTTCTACATGGAACTTAAAATTACATATGGGGACAGCCGTGGGAACCCTGTGTACTGATTGTGTACTGATGTGTACTGATGGTCTGGCTCAGAGTAGACAGGACACCATGTCTTTTCTCTCTCTCTCTCTTCTCTTTCTCTTGCTCCATCTTTCCCCCTCTCTTCCTCTCCATATTTCCCCTCTGTTTACCGCTATCCTTCTCCCTCTTTCTCCCTTTCTCTCTCAATCCCTATCCCTTCCTCTGTTTGTTTCTCAGTGTCTCCTAATCCCACGGCCATTTAAAGGGAACAATTCCATCAGGTCTTTTCTTTTTTTTAAGATAGAAGGAACAACAAAGATTGAAGCAACCACTCAAATCATCTCATCCCCATCATCAACACAGAATCACATCAGAGTGAGCCAGTAGGAGCAAAGCGTTTCAGTGTGGAAATCAGAAGAAACCAGCCAGAGAGTGCTCTCACTGTCAAAGCCCTGTCACAGATGAGCTATTTTAAAGCTTGCCTGGTTACAAAACAGGAACGCACGATTGGAGTAGCGGTTGGAAAAAATATGTGTACATGCAAAAAGGAGAGAGAGAGGCAGAGCGAGAGAAAGAGGGAGGGAAGACGCAGAGAGGGAAGAGGCAGACAAACATGTATATACCGAGAGATAGGTTGAGAGAAAAAGATGATAAAGGCAGAGAGAGAGTGAAACAGAGAGAGAGATAAAGGCAGAGAGAGTGAAACAGAGAGAGGGATAAAGGCAGAGAGAGATAAAGGCAGAGAGAGAGTGAAACAGAGAGAGCGATAAAGGCAGAGAGAGAGTGAAACAGAGAGAAAGATAAAGGCAGAGAGAGAGTGAAACAGAGAGAGTGAAACAGAAAGAGATAAAGGCAGAGAGAGTGAAACAGAGAGAGAGATAAAGGCAGAGAGAGAGTGAAACAGAGAGATGGTGAATCACTAAAACAATACAGAAATACACTACGGAAAAAGAAGGAACAGCATGTCAGAAATCAGCTCAATGCAATTGAAGAATCCATAGACTCTAACCACTTCTGGGAAAATTGGAAAACACTAAACAAACAACAACACGAAGAATTATCTATCCAAAATGGAGATGTATGGGTAAACCACTTCTCCAATCTTTTTGGCTCTATAACAAAGAATAAAGAGCAAAAACATATACATGATCAAACACAGATCTTAGAATCAACTATTACAGACTACCAGAACCCACTGGATTCTCCAATTACATTGAAAGAGTTACAGGACAAAATAAAAACCCTCCAACCCAAAAAGGCCTGTGGTGTTGATGGTATCCTCAATGAAATGATCAAATATACAGACAACAAATTCCAATTGGCTATACTAAAACTCTTTAACATCATACTTAGCTCTGGCATCTTCCCCAATATTTGGAACCAAGGACTGATCACCCCAATCCACAAAAGTGGAGACAAATTTGACCCCAATAACTACCGTGGAATATGTGTCAACAGTAACCTTGGGAAAATCCTCTGCATTATTATTAACAGCAGACTCGTACATTTCCTCAATGAAAACAATGTACTGAGCAAATGTCAAATTGGCTCTTTACCAAATTACCGTACAACAGACCATGTATTCACCCTGCACACCCTAATTGACAATCAAACAAACCAAAACAAAGGCAAAGTCTTCTCATGCTTTGTTGATTTAAAAAAAGCCTTCGACTCAATCTGGCATGAGGGTCTGCTATACAAACTGATGGAAAGTGGTGTTGGGGGTAAAACATACGACATTATAAAATCCATGTACACAAACAACAAGTGTGCGGTTAAAATTGGCAAAAAACACACACATTTCTTCACACAGGGTCGTGGGGTTAGACAGGGATGCAGCTTAAGCCCCACCCTCTTCAACATATATATCAACGAATTGGCGAGGGCACTAGAAAAGTCTGCAGCACCCGGCCTCCCCCTGCTAGAATCCGAAGTCAAATGTCTGCTGTTTGCTGATGATCTGGTGCTTCTGTCACCAACCAAGGAGGGCCTACAGCAGCACCTAGATCTTATGCACAGATTCTGTCAGACCTGGACCCTGACAGTAAATCTCTGTAAGACCAAAATAATGGTGTTCCAAAAAAGGTCCAGTCACCAGGACCACAAATACAAATTCCATCTAGACACTGTTGCCCTAGAGCACACAAAAAACTATACATACCTTGGCCTAAACATCAGCACCACAGGTAACTTCCACAAAGCTGTGAACGATCTGAGAGACAAGGCAAGAAGGGCATTCTATGCCATCAAAAGAAACATAAATTTCAACATACCAATTAGGATCTGGCTAAAAATACTTGAATCAGTCATAGAGCCCATTGCCCTTTATGGTTGTGAGGTCTGGGGTCCGCTCACCAACCAAGACTTCACAAAATGGGACAAACACCAAATTGAGACTCTGCACGCAGAATTCTGCAAAAATATCCTCCGTGTACAACGTAGAACACCAAATAATGCATGCAGAGCAGAATTAGGCCGATACCCACTAATTATCAAAATCCAGAAAAGAGCTGTTAAATTCTACAACCACCTAAAAGGAAGCGATTCACAAACCTTCCATAACAAAGCCATCACCTACAGAGAGATGAACCTGGAGAAGAGTCCCCTAAGCAAGCTGGTCCTGGGGCTCTGTTCACAAACACAAACACACACTACAGAGCCCCAGGACAGCAGCACAATTAGACCCAACCAAATCATGAGAAAACAAAAAGATAACTACTTAACACATTGGAAAGAATTAACAAAAAAACAGAGCAAACTAGAATGCTATTTGGCCCTACACAGAGAGTACACAGCGGCAGAATACCTGACCACTGTGACTGACCCAAAATTAAGGAAAGCCTTGACTATGTACAGACTCAGTGAGCATAGCCTTGCTATTGAGAAAGGCCGCCGTAGGCAGACTTGGCTCTCAAGAGAAGACAGGCTATGTGCTCACTGCCCACAAAATGAGGTGGAAACTGAGCTGCACTTCCTAACCTCCTGCCCAATGTATGACCATATTAGAGAGACATATTTCCCTCAGATTACACAGATCTACAAAGAATTCGAAAACAAATCCAATTTTGAAAAACTCCCATATCTACTGGGTGAAATTCCACAGTGTGCCATCACAGCAGCAAGATTTGTGACCTGTTGCCACGAGAAAAGGGCAACCAGTGAAGAACAAACACCATTGTAAATACAACCCATATTTATGCTTATTTATTTTATCTTGTGTCCTTTAGCCATTTGTACATTGTTAGAACACTGTATATATATATAATATGACATTTGTAATGTCTTTATTGTTTTGAAACTTCTGTATGTGTAATGTTTACTGTTAATTTTGGTTGTTTTTCACTTTATATATTCACTTTGTATGTTGTCTACCTCACTTGCTTTGGCAATGTTAACACATGTTTCCCATGCCAATAAAGCCCTTGAATTGAATTGAATTGATAAAGGCAGAGAGAGTGAAACAGAGAGAGATAAAGGCAGAGAGAGTGAAACAGAGAGAGAGATAAAGGCAGAGAGAGAGTGAAACAGAGAGAGAGATAAAGGCAGAGAGAGTGAAACAGAGAGAGAGAGAGACTGCAGTGCTTTCAGAATGAGTCTGAGTGGTTGTGACACAGACAGAAATATTTATGGAACATTAGGAATAGTGAGGGTTTGACCCTTCACCCCTGGGACGAGAGGACACACAACACATGCTACTGTAAAGGAGAGGTTATGTCACCCACAGCTAAGAAAAATATTTTACTGGGTGGTGAGTGACTTCTCATGACATTGGAATTTACAGAAATGCATTTAAAGATCCAATGCAGTGATTTTTATCTCAATATCAAATAATTTCTGGATAACAGTTGTGAAAGTTGTGAAAATGATGATAATGCCCTGTTAGAGTAAGAGCTGTTTGAATAGACCACATTACATTTCTGCCTGTTTTGGTGGGATGGAGTTTTGGCCTGCCAGGCAGTAAATCAGTTCATAGACCAATAAGAAAGAGAGTTCCAAACCTCTCTGCCAACAATAGCTAGTTTTGAGCTTTCCCCTCCCCACTCAGACCACACCCAAACAGTCCTAGCTAAATTCTTGTTTGACTAATTGCTCTTCGCTAAGAAGCAATAAAAAAAAATTTAAAGACCGTTACTGTGATTGTTTTAAATTAAAATGGTCAAAAAGACACGTTTTTGACTGCACTGGCCCTTTATATGATATTTAGCGTTCATCGGTTAGAAAAGATGGAATACCAGAATTAGATGGCTACACATGGTTTGATTTGGTTCCTGTTTTGTAGGCAGATAATGGTTGTTTGTGAAAAATCATGTAATTGAAGGATGGGAAACAACAATAAATAAAGAATTGCACAAGTGTGTGTGTGTGTGTGTGTGTGTGTGTGTGTGTGTGTGTGTGTGTGTGTGCATCTTCCTGCATATTTGTGTGTATGTTTACACATGTATGTGTGTGTGTCCGCATTAGTGCCTGTGCGCGTACTTGTGTGTACGTGTGTGGCCTTGCTTGTTAGAAAAGGATTTGTGACTGCTTGGACTAACAGAAGTGTATTAAATGGACTTTTATTTCCATCACATCTCTCCAGTTGATGTGATCTGGCTTTTATCCCCTCATCAAAGGACAAGAAGAAGACTTTACTAATAAGAGTTTTACAATGGAGTGTGTGTGTGTGTGTGTGCGCGCACCCTGGATGGAAGATTACACTGATACACAAGACCGTTATGGATATCACTGACATTCCAATGACTGCCACACTTCGGTCTCAGATTTCTCTGAGAACGATGTACATGAAGGAGAGAAAAACGATTCTACGCAGAGTTCAATGATGCATGAAATCGGAGCTTCCCCGAAAGATGGACTTTAGCATATTATTTCCATTCTATCGATTTCACACCTATCAAACACACACGCACGTGCGCACGGTGGCAGGGAGCAGTGCATTTCAGTATTACATAAACGGCACATAGGGGCTCATTGACGTGGCCGCAATTATGGCTAATGACATCATTAACCAGTCTAATCACGCGGCCTCTCTCTGCAGTTATACCTGCTCATTCACATGATTGGTCCTCTGCATCTAGTCACCTGTTTACGTAGAATAATGAGCAGGGGATGTGATTAACAGAGATGATAATTATTATTATTAGAACCATATGGAGAGGTTAATGAGGGTCTGGGTGAGGGGTTTCTGCTGACATTGTTGCCAGTATTGTACATAGAGGTTAACACAGTGGGAGGGTCAACTTCATTTCACAAGCTGAGGTCAATATTTGACATTCATCCAATGGCCTGTCTGGGGAGGCAGTGGGACAGGAGGTCGGAAGGTGGGGAGTGTTGGCGGTGGGTATAGGTGGCAGGGGGTGATACTGTAAATGGTGGAGGTACATTTGGAGCTGTGGAGTGTTGGTGGGTAAATAGTAGTACAGTGAATGAGATGTACAGTGTGTGCAGTACAGTGGCAGTCAGAGGGGTGGGTGGTTGGAGTCTTGGCAGTGGGTATAGGGGATGGTAAAGGAAGGAGGTTGCCTTACGGTAGTGGCTGGTGACAGCCTAGGCGGTGGCCAAGCTCAGTTAGAGCCCAGAATCAAGCCAAGTCAGTACTAGTACGACAGAACACTAGGCTACATTGCTCATTTGAGACTCAGCGGTTTGTTTGATTGATTTTCTTGAAGAGTGGAGTTAGCTGAGGAGAAGACACAGCTCTCTCTCTCCCCCACTCTCGGTCTCTGACTCTCTCTATATCTCATTCTCTCTCTTTCTCTCTCTGTTCGGGCACTGATTATCGCCTGTCCCCTTTAATCCTCCCAGGATGCCAGAGAAACGAAGGAGGAAGCTTTTAGCCGACTTAATCCTAGACACCACTGTATGCACACTACAGTGTCTTCAGACAGTGTTCACACCCCGTGACCTATTCCACATATTGTTGTGGTACAACCTGATATCAAAATGGATTAAAACGCTATTTTCCTCTCACCCATTTACACACAATACCACACAATGACAAAGTGAAAACATGTTTTTAGAAATCTTTGCAAATTTTTATTGAAAATGAATTGAGAAATATCTCATTGGAGGTGGATGTGTCACTTCAACCTTAAAGGTCCAAAATGATGTCACCGCTGCCCTTGACTCTAAGCGATGTTGTGATGCTATTTAGATTAACTTGGACAAAGCTTTTGATACGGCAGACCATTCCATTATTGTGGAGAATTGGTGTCTCTGAGGGGTCTTTGATCTGGTTTGTGTACCTCTCTCAAATAGTGCAGTGTGTAAAGTCATACCATTTGCTATCTCAGCCACAGCCTGTCACCTGCCTTCTGAATTTACATCAGCGACATAGCTCAGGCAGTAGGAAGTTCTCTCATCTATTTAAATGCAGATGGTACAGTCTTATACTCAGCTGGCCCTTCCCTGGATGTTGTGTTAAATGCTCTATAACAAGGCTTTCTTAGTGTCCAGCAAACTTTCTCTCCCCGTTTTGTTCTGAACACCTCCAAAACATACAGTACCAGTCATAAGTTTGGACACACCTACTCTTTCCAGGGGTTTTCTTTATTTTTACTATTGTAGAATAATAGTGAAGACACCAAAACTATGAAATAACACATATGGAATCATGTAGTGTTAAACAAATATTTCTTTATATTAGAGATTCTTCAAAGCAGCCACCCTTTGCCTTGACAGCTTTGCACACAACCATGGCATTCTCTCAACCAGCTTCATGAGGTAGTCACCTGGAATGCATTTCAATTAACAGGTGTGCCTTGGTAAAAGTTCATTTGTGGAATTTCTTTCCTTCTTAATGCGTTTGAGCCAATCGGTTGTGTTGTGACGTGTGGTTCCTACCGTGAAGCATGGAGGAGGTGTGATGGTGTGGGGATGCTTTGCTGGTGACACTGTTGGTGATGTATTTAGAATTCAAGGCACACTTAACCAGCATGGCTACCACAGCATTCTGCAGCGATAAACCATCCCATCTGGTTTGCGCTTAGTGGCACAATCATTTGTTTCTCAACAGGACAATGACCCAACACACTGTGTTGGGGCTATTTGACGAAGAAGGATAGTGATGGAGTGCTGCATCAGATGACCTGGCCTCCACAATCACCCGACCTCAACCCAATTGAGATGGTTTGGGATGAGTTGGACCGCAGAGTGAAGGAAAAGCATCCAACAAGTGCTCAGCATATGTGGGAAGTCCTTCAATACTGTTGGAAAAGCATTCCAGGTGAAGCTGGTTGAGAGATTGCCAAGAGTGTGCAAAGCTTTGAAGACTCTCAAATCTAAAATACATATATTTGTTTAACACGTTTTTGGTTACTACATGATTCCATGTGTGTTATTTCATAGTTTTGATGTCTTCACGATTATTATACAATGTATAAAATAGTAAAAATAAAGAAAAACCCTTGAATAAGTAGGTGTGTCCAAACGTTTGACTGGTACCTTAGCTCATGTGGTCCCCCCACTGGTGTGATTACTACCTCTGAGGGTTTAGAGCTTGAAGTAGCCACCTCATACAAGTACTTGGGAGTATGGCTTACAGTACACTGTCCTTATCTCAGCACATATTCAAGTTGCAGGCTAAGGTTAAATCTCGACGTGGTTTCCTCTATTGTAATTGCTCCTCTTTCACCCCATCTGCCAAACTAACCTGATTCAGATGACCATGCTACCCATGCTAGATTACTGAGACATCATTTATAGATTGGCAGGTAAGGGTGCTCTCGAGGGGCTAGATGTTCTTTACCATTCGGCCATCAGATTTGCCACCAATGTTAAGTCACATCACTGCATATACTCCTCTGTAAACTGGCCATCTCTGTATACCTGGCGCAAGATCCACTGGTTGATTCTCCACCTGCATTGCTTGCTGTTTGGGGTTTTAGGCTGGGTTTCTGTACAGCACTTTGAGATATCAGCTGATGTAC
Organism: Oncorhynchus kisutch; assembly: GCF_002021735.2. Taxonomy (NCBI): domain Eukaryota; kingdom Metazoa; phylum Chordata; class Actinopteri; order Salmoniformes; family Salmonidae; genus Oncorhynchus; species Oncorhynchus kisutch. The sequence goes on from NC_034191.2 coordinate 35,470,830, forward strand.
GAAGGGCTATATAAATAAATTTGATTTGATTTGATTTGATTTGATTGGTTGATGCTTATTTATAAAATCCTCTTAGGCCTCACTCCTATCTGAGATACCTGATGCAACCTTCATCCTCCTCATACAACACCCGTTCTGCCAGTCACATTCTGTTAAAGGTCCCCAATGCACACACATCCCTGGGTCGCTCGTCTTTTCAGTTTGCTGCAGCTAGCGACTGGAACAAGTTGCAAAAAAACACTCAAACTGGACAGTTTTATCTCCATCTCTGCATTCAAAGACTCAGTCATGGACACTCTTACTGACAGTTGTGGCTGCTTTGAGTGATGTATTGTTGAATCTAACTTTTTGCCCTTTGTTCTGTTGTCCGTGCCTAACAATGTTTGTACCATGTTTGTGCTGCTACCATGTTGTGGTGATGCCATGTTGTGTTGCTACCATGTTGTGTGGTTGTCATGTTGTGTTGCTGCCGTGTGGTGTTGTTGTCTTAGGTCTATTTTATGTAGTGTTGTGGTGTCTCTCTTGTCATGATGTATGTTTTGTCCTATATAAAAAATGTTTGCCCAGACCGTGTCCCCACAGGAGGCCTTTTGCCTCTTGGTAGGACGTCATTGTAAATAAGAATTTGTTCTTAATTGACTTGGCTAGTTAAATAAAGGTTAAAATAAAATAAAATACATTTACATAAGTATTCACACCCCTTTGCTTTGACACACCAACTTGAGCTCAAGAGCATCCAATTTCCTTTGATCATACTTGAGATGTTTCTACAACTTGATTGGAGTCCACCTCTGGCCTATTCAATTGTTAGGACATGATTTAGAAAGAAGCACACCTGTCTATATAATGTCTGACAGTTGACAGTGCATGTCAGAACAGAAACTATACCACGAATTCCAAGGAATTGTCCGTAGATCTGAGATTTTTAAACTGTGATGAGGTATATATCTGGGAAGGACACAATTTATAAAGTGTTGAAAGTTTCCAGAGCACAGTGGTCTCCATCATTGGGAAATTGAACAAATATGGAACCACCCAGTCTTTGTCTAGAGCTGTCCGTCCGACCAAACTGAGAAACCGGGCAAAAGGGACCTTTGGTCAGGGAGGTGATCAAGAACCCAATGACCACCCTGACAGAACTACAGAGTTCCTTGGCTGATATGGGAGAACCTGCCAGAAGGATAACAGTCTCTACAGCACTTTGCCAAATCTAGACTTTATGGGATAGTGACCAGACTAAAGCAATCCTGAGAAGGAGCCACATAACATCACACCTGGAATTAGCAAAAAGGCACATGAAAACTCTGAGATCATAAGGCAAAAGATTCTGTGTTCTAATGAGACAAAAAAATTATTTGGCCTGAATGAAAAGTGCTATATCGGGAGAAAACCAGGCACAGCTCATCACCCATCTAACACCATACCCACCGAGAAGCATGGTGTTGGCAGCATCATGCTATGGAAATGATTTTCAGCAGCAGGGACTGGGAGACTGGTAAGAATAGAGGGAACAATGAATGGAGACAAATACAGGAAAATCCTTGAAGAGAACCGGCTTTAGAATGCAAACAACAGAGCGCAAGCAACACAAGCATACAGCCAAAGCAATGCTGGATGGCTTCAGAACACAAATGTGAAAGACCTTGAGTCTCCCAGTCCAAGACCAGACTTGGATCCAATTGAAAATATGTGGAAAGAGTGCTGTTCACCACCGCTCCCCATCTAACCTAGCAGAGCAAATCTGCAAGGGGTAAAGGGGAGAAACGCATTGACTCAGGGCAGTGAATACTTATGTAAATTAGATATTTATGTATTTCATTTTCAATACGTTTGCTAAAATGTCTAAAAACACGTTTTCACTTTGTCATTATGGAGTATTGTGTGTCGATGGGTGAGAGAAAAACATCTAATTAATACACTTTAAATTCAAGCTTTCGGTCAATTTCTCGCTTCTTTGTCATTGAACATGTGCGTGCATGTTATATGTGAGACGTGCTTAGAGGCTATAAAGCCGTAACAGGGCTCAGTCTGCAGTTCAGAACCTCATCAACTAATCATTCGGCGATCACTTTCTAAGCTGAGGAGAAAACACGCTAGGCGGTCCACGCAGAACTTAATTAAGCTTTAGAAATAACATTGAAACCAAATGGAATAGCAGGTTGCTTTGGCTCCGCAATTAAATGATTGTCTTTCTAACAGGCTGCCTCCTCTTATCCAAGAGCAGCCCGTGGTTTCATTATGCTGCCGACTGTGTAGCGATAAGGATGATGAAGCTTGGTTAAATGTTCCCTATTCCCTATATAGTAATAGTGCCCTACTTTTGACCAGGGTGCATAGGGCTCTGTTCAAAAGTAGTGCACTACATAGGGAATAGGGATCCATTTGAAATGTGGCACGGACACAGCAAATTAGGCTGTAGTCTTTGAATGCACAGCGAAAACACATGGTAATAAACATGTCTGAAATGTGACACTAACGTGCATAATTGCAATGGCATATCAGACCGTTCACATTCTGGAAAGAAGAAAATTGCTTTCAGTTCCAGAGAGGAAGTGCAGCTTGGATGAGGTACAGCCGATCTCCCATTATTATCATCCAGCCGATCCCCCGTTATTATCATCCAGACGATCTCCCATTATTATCATTCATCTAATCAGGAACTATTTCTTCATCAGTACATGTTTGTGCTGCTGCTGCCTCCAAACCTCATCCTTGGAGATGGACGTAATATCCAGTATACACGGGTGGTGTGTGTGTGTGTGTGTAACTGTGAGTGTGTATGTAAGTGATTTGTGTGTGTATGTGTGTGCAGTTCGTGTGTGTGTGTGCGCGTGTGTGTGACCTGACTGACATGACCTGGTATCTGTTGTTAATACAGTATAGAGTGAGTCACTGTGCTCGCCTTAGAAACCTTTAATGTTGCCCCATTTACAGAGGTTTCTGAGGGAGTTATATATTTATTAGCAGGTTGCTTTCAAGTCAACAGGACGATTCTCACTGGTAGAGTAGATTTAAAACATGACAAAGTAATGGAATAGTCATGTTTACAAGCAGGTGTTTTATTCCCAACAAGCTCGCACAATCTCACATCAGAATTAGTTCTTCAATGTTTCTCAAATGTAAAATTTAGTCACTCAAAACGTCAAATTTCGAAGTGTTTCGTTACTTCACTGTATCGTTCCAAGGTCACGTTTAGGAATGAACAAGCAACTTTTAGAACCAGAGGCAGATGCTTAAACCCATCCACCATGCCCTAGCAAAACCAATCTACTTGAAGGTAACAGCGCTCACTATTTGCCCCTAGTGGCCGGTTTTGACGTCATCTCCCATCATCTTCAGACAAGGATGAACCTCGAATACTGACTTATATCACGGGTGTCCTGCCTGTTTATTCCACATGGCACGACATGATGATTTCTACCCACACACACACAAACAACAACCCACCTACAACTGCTCCAATGCAGCTATCCCCTCTCCCCCTTCTCCTCCAGTAGGTCAATTCTCACATTCCTACCTTCCAACTACCTAAACGCTCCCTTGCGTGATCCACCGCTCGCCCCCTTCCCCTGTGTGTCTCCCAATGGTCAGTCTCTGCAACCTGCAGCATACAAGCAGTGTCAGGGGGGCTGGCAGGGAGCCAAGGGAGGCAGAGAGCTGAGCAGCCAGCCTACCTGCAGGCCCAAAGCACTACCAGAGGCACTCTGCTCACTGTCCATCGATCCCACCTCTACTCTGATTAGTGGGACAGACAGGGTTTGTTTTTGTCGAAAATCTCCCCGAGAGAAATAGGGTGGTGTATACAAAGCCGGTGTGTGTGTATGTGTGTGTGTGTGTGTGTGTGTGTGTGTGTGTGTGTGTGTGTGTGTGTGTGTGTGTGTGTGTGTTTGCGTGCGAGTGCATGTGTCTCTGTGTGCATGTGTGTGGTAGTTGGTCTGCCCTGACTAAAGTGAGCGTTCCACATGAATGCTGCCCAGAAAGAAAAAGCTTAGAGTTGTCAAGTGCCGTCGGATGGGAGGGCCACTTTGAGTTTTTTACAGGCAACAAGGAAAAACAGAATTAAGCAATCGACAGAGAGTCATTTGGCTCTGTCCCAAATGGTCATATTCCCGTCTCTGGTCACAAGTAGTGCACTGCTGTATATTGAATAGGTGCCATTTGGGACGCGGACACTATACACTACCATGGACCACTAGCATGAAAACTATCCAGAATGTGCGATTAGGCTTTTAAAATGGATATTATAAGGGTTTATTTTAGAGTCCTGAGATGTGTTACATGAATTAGTTTCCTTTTACAGATAGTAGAACTCATCCAGTAGGCTGTAGTGCTGTGAAAGGCCTGAAGAGTCATTCACAACACAATAGTGAGAGATTAGTCTGAGCTAGAGAAGGTCGAGAGGTCACAGTCTATTTCTGTGTTTGTGTTTGTGTGCATGCACACACACACACACACACACACACACACACACACACACACACACACACACACACACACACACACACACACACACACACACACACACACACACACACACACACACACACACACACACACACACACACACACACACACACACACACACACACACACACACATGCCACACACACACATGCCAGCTTGAAATCTGATCAAGCATTTCAACAGGAGGGGAAATGACTCTAGCCTATCTGAGGCAGATTGAAAACAAACAGGCCCATCCCTTTCTTCTCAGGTGTGTCAATAACATGTGTCTTAGGAAACAGGATAGAGTATTCCACTAGCCCTCTCCAAGACTTAATTAGCAAACACTGCTCAATTATTAATTGCCTGTTATCAAATTTGTGATGAATTAATGCCACAGTGAATGTGCGGGTGGTGGATGTCCGGAAAAGAATTCTGTCTCAATGCTGTTTCCCATTGGACACGTGCTGATTATGGTACAAAACAACAGCACAGCCAGGAGGGGTGAATTAAAGCCCAACAGAGACATTATAGAACTAAAGACTTCCATGGTTTAAAAATTCATAAAGAAATGGAAAAGTCATAAAATGGCGCTGGTCATAAACAGTGTGATCGACGTTGTTCACCGTGCATGAGAGAGGGAGGGAGTGGAGCTAAATTTAGCCCCGGTTACCGCCGCATGCACCGCGTACGGTGAGAGGCTGATATTCCTGTTTGTTAGTATCATTTATTAAAATCTTGTGACAGCGCCATGACTGCAGGAGAGGGGTCTTTCCGTTCTCGTTGCTCAGGAGGCATGAAATCAGACAGCACAGCGAGTCCGTGGTTGGATGAAACACACACACACACAGGGAGTGAGAATATTAATCTGAAGGGAACATCTGTCCGACGTGGCCCGGGTTCTGTCCTCTAAAGAGTTACATTTTTCTATCCACCCTCCTTTTGTTTGCTTTGTTTACGTTCACTTCCTATTGTGTGTTTGTGTTGACATCTTCTGCGGGTCCAGTAATGTGTGTTGTCCACGTCTCAGTGCCTTACTGTGAATACATATTGAATTCTCTTTTCTCTTGTCTTGGCAAGGGAGTAGGTTGGCTAAATGCAAACCCTCAGAGGCACACATTTATTATGGGGGACTGAGTGTTTATCTGTGTAACTGGAGAGAGAGAGACATAGACACTTCATTACAACACTGTATATAGACATAATATTACATTTGAAATGATTATATTCTTTTGGAACTTTTGTAAGTGTAATGTTTACTGTTCATTTTTAAAAAGATTTATTCCACTTTTGTTTATTATCCATTTCACTTGCTTTGGCGATGTAAACATATGTTTCCCATGCCAGTAAAGCCCTTAAAATGAACTTGAATTGACAGAGACATACACTCACAGAGACAGAGACAGAGAGAGACAGAGAGAAAAGAGGTGATAGGATGTCCTTCTGTGAAAATACTTACACGTCGGCTGCTGCCTCTGGGCTCCAGTGTAACAGTGTGTTAAACATGTGCTCTCCCTGCTACTGAGGATCAGTGTGTGTGTCCGAGTCAGTGTGCTGTGTGCCAGGAGCAGATGTCCAGAGCCTGGGCTGCCCAGGCATCCTGCTGTCTGTGCAGGCCGCTCAACACAAACTGTCTGCTTCAATAGAGATATGGACTTTTTTTTATCAGATCAAAACTACTAAGCATCTGCTAGGGAGTGTGTGTATGTGGGGGGGGGTGGGGGCGGGACATGTGTGTGTGGAGATTGTGTGTGTGTGTGTGTGTGTGTCCAAGCATCACTCTTAACTGCGATATGAGCCTAGCGGAGCCTGGCTTACCTCAGAGGATCACTAAACCAGAGACGGACCAAAGCGAAGCGCCAGTGTTAGTACCTATACACAGACCCGCTCATCTCATTGCCCGACATGCAAACCCAATATAAATTCAACGAGGAGACATTAAAACCTCAATCAATAACAGTCTAGACAGATGAACATAAAACCTGATGTGAGAGGATAAAAGACAGAGGAGAAAGGGAGTGAGAGACAGAAAGAGGGGAGGCAGGTAGCCTAGTGGTTAGAGCGTTGGGCCAGTAACCGTAAAGGTTGCTAGATCGAATCCCCAAGCTGACAAGGTAAAAATCTGTCGTTCTGCCACTGAACAAGTCAGTTAACCCACTCTTCCTAGATCGTCATTGTAAATAAAAATGTGTTCTTAACTGACTTGCCTAGTTAAATTAAATTAAAAAATTGAGAGAGAGAGAGAGAGAGAACAAGCCACATCTCCTCCTGATTACTGTCACCATGCCCCCAGGACACCGATTACACACCTGCACACTTACCCAACCAAACCTCCCCGGGCCCCTTTTAACTACGTCCCTCTCCCCCCAAAACACCCTGTTTGAACCTGCCAGGCAGCCCTATCCCCTGGCTCCTCTCATCCACCACCCCCCTACACACCACAGGAGGTTGGTGGCACCTTCATTGGGGAGGATGCGCTCATGGTAATGGCTGGAGCGTAATAAATGTATTAAATACATCGAACAAATGGTTTGATTCCGTTCCAGCCATTATTATGAGCCGTCCCTCCCCTTAGCAGCCTCCAATGCTCCACAGCTGGAGGTGCAGGTACAGGGGCCTGCAGCTGGTACCAGTTCCCTTGGATCACACACTACAAACATTGATGCTAATGTTTCCTGTCAGACATGAAGCGGCTCACTCATCACACACTCGCGTCACAATCAGGGGAAAAGGGACCTTTACACCATCGTTGGTTAAGATCATAGTGTACCTCGTCTCCCAAATGACAGCAGAAATGATCAGACATCAAATAGCAGGGGTTTCTCTTTAACACAAATCATGTCAAATATCTCAATAACCTATGTCGGATATTGAATGAGTCGATATCGGGACAAAGGAAATTACCATGTGATATCTACAGTATATATTTTCGAGTCAAGTCAAGATATCTCCGGATATGCCTCTTTCCTGGGATATGGCCCATTTCCCAGTGGTGGGTTAGCCTATCACCAACACACCTGTCTCTGCTTCTCCTGTTTCTCTACCGTGGTGAGATATACTCACACCCCATTACCCAATGATCCCCCAGAACAGACAGGCATCAGTGCCATCATCAGCACTGCTTACATCTGTCCACAAAAACCACAGTCTTCCATCTTCCTCCTCCTTAACACCCCTAGTCCTGCCTTTGTCTGGGTCTAGGTCCTAGGGACGTGTGTGCTCAGTCAGCAGACATGCAAACAGGTAGACAGACAGAGACAGGCAGACAGGCAGCCAGCCAGCCAGACATCCAGAGAGGAAGGCATAAGCATTTTATGACCCACCTCTGCCTCAGCACAGAGAACTGCTGGCCTTATCATTTTTGTCTCTCTCTCTCTCTCTCTCCCCCTCCCTCCCTCCCTGAAGTAGCTTTGCCTGGTCCATGATGAATGGAGGCAATTTAGGGCCCGGTTCAATCAGATCCGCATAGCTGATGTTTTGATGTTGTCGGAGGTGGAATTGCATTATAGAGCTATTAAATCCACAATGGATCCCGGCATTATACTTAAGCTGACATTGCCATTGGATGCACGGAGTCGCATTGAGATAAATCCCATGCAGCCTTGTTTACAGGTTCGAACACTGGAATGTGAGATGTAATCGACACCTCAATGAAGCTGATAGAAATCCTCATTATTTAGTTGAATGATTTTCAATTTGAGTATCACTGATGGAAGGCCTTAATGTAGTCATCATGCCCAGAGAGTGATGTTGCTGCCATAGGTGGACATAGAAAGTACTCCACCATGTGGTGTGGTGGGGAAGTTGGCCTATACCGAACACCCAAAACTGTCAGCTTGTTTCCCTTAAAGGTTGTGTTCTGGATACTTTGGAACATTTCAAATCCAGTGAATCACGCAAGGCATACTGTCATCCCACACAGTCGAGCAGAGTGTTTCTCTTACCTCTCAGTGAAGTTTCTGAGCGCAGTGAAGAGTGACAATAGCATCTCTTAGTTCTTGTCTTCCTTCCTCAAACCTGTTTCTGCTAGTGGGGGGGTTTTCTGGCTGCAGAGGAAAATATTCAAATATAAATATAAAATACAATTGAATGTTGGATGATAGTGTTTGCGTACATCTATATTTCACAGACACACGCAGACACACGCACATGAACAGACAGAGAGACTGCTATAGATGAAGGAAACAGATGGAGCCGTCTTCACCTCTTCCACAGCACAGTGGTTTTCCCTTGAGTCGTAATGGCAGGTGTTTGCTGTGGCATTATGGGAATGGGAACTTGGAAAGTGGGAAGCACAGCAGTACATCGTCATATACAACACACACAAACACACGCCATCTTATATCAGCCCACGGTTAGAGAATGTTTGTCTGCCTTATGTTGTGCTGTTATTCTGCCCTGTGTCTCACACACCACCCACCCCCAACACACCTCTGCAGGGTAATAGCACACACATTACTTGTGAGGCTTTTCATTTGTGAACAATTCACATCCATATACACTGAGTGTACAAAACATAAGGAACACCTTCCTAATATTGAGTTTCAGAACAGCCTAGATTAGCCGGGGCATGGGCTCTACAAGGTGTCAAAAGCGTTCCACAAGGATGTTGGCCCATGTTGACTCCAATGCTTCCCACAGGTGTGTCAAGTTGGCTGGATGTAGTGTAATGGTAGTGGACCATTCTTGATACACACGGTAAACTGTTGAGCGTGGAAAAACCCAGAAGCATTGCAGTTCTTGATACACTCAAACCAGTGGGCCTGGCACCTACAGGGTACTACCATACCCTGTTCAAAGGCACTTAAATCTTGCCCATTCACCCTCTGAATGGCACACATACACAATCCATGTCTCAATTGTCTCAAGGCTGTTTTCAAGCCTTCTTTAACCTGTCTCCTCCCCGTCATCTACACTGACTGAAGTGGATTTAACAGGTGACATCAATATGGAAACATGGCTTTCACCTGGATTCACCTGGTCAGTCTATGTCATGGAAAGAGCAGGTGTTTCTAATATTTTGTACACTCAGTGTATGCTGATGAGAAGACTAGATATTGTAAGTTGTTTTCCCTTTTAGTGTAATGGTGACCCTAACCCAAATCCACAGTATTTCCATGGGGAACATAGCCTAAAAGCTGTAGCTCAGTTGGTAGAGCATGGTGCTTGTAATGCCCAGATAGTGGGTTTGATTCCCGCGACCACCCACATGTAAAAATGTATGCACACATGAGTGTAAGATGCTTCAGATAAAATCGTCTGCTAAATGCCAAAAAGTTGGTAAAAGTTTAAGTGCATAGCAATGGCACAGTACAATGGCTAAACTCATTAGACATAGCTCAGGCTGTCATGCAGATGCAAACAGTCACTTTGCACAATGAAGAAGTCACCACACATTGTAATGAGGTTGCCATGCACACTGATGAAGTAATAAGGCGCATATTAATGAGGTCACGGCACACAGTGATGACTTTGTTTGGCATGATGAAGGTGTCACTGTACTCAGTTATGGCTTCCTCCAACACAGCGATGGAGTCACAACCTTTCTGATGGATACCGAAGAGAGAGCTTGATTGAAAAATTGTCTTTGGTTTGAGATCCAATCCAACCACTGATCGCTTTCAGTCGCTCTCTTAAGACAGCTGATATACAAACACTTAAACAGGTTTTCCTGGTAACAGCGATCATCTTAGTCGTAGGCGTTCTCCCTCTTCTTCCCTCTCTACTGTCCTTGTCTCTCCAATCCACTCCGCCCGGAGTGTAAAGAGCATCATCCAAACATCTCATCAACGGATCCCTTATTGGCCCTAGTCGTCTCCCCTGTGTTCATCAACAGCTGCTCTCAAGCACCAGCCCACACTCCCATAATCATATCTTTGCCTTGCTCTTCCAGGCTGTATTACACACACAGGCAGGCAGACAGGCACGCCTGCTCTCCCAATCTGGAATACCTCACCATCAAATGCCGCCCTCATTAGCTCCCAAGACTGTCATCGATTATTGTCATGGCTGTTTATTATCCCCCCTCAAGCCGACATCACGGTGGCACTCAAGGAACTATACAGGACTTTGAGTAAGCTGGAAACCGCATATCTGGAGGCTGCATTTGTAGTAGCTGAGGACTTTAATTAACAAAGGAAATCTAAGGAAATTTGTCCTGAAATTCAACCAACACACCGCCTCTACTATACGCGGTGTCACGCCCTGATCTGTTTCACCTGTCCTTGTGATTGTCTCCACCTCCTCCAGGTGTCGCTTATTTTCCCCAGTGAATTTATCCCAGTGTTTCCTGTCTCTCTGTGCCAGTATGTCTTATATGTTTTCAAGTCGACTAGAGTGTTTTCCCGTGCTCCTGTTTTCTATTCTCTTTTTCTAGTCTTCCTGGTTTTGACCCTTGCCTGTTTTTCTGGAATCCGTACCCGCCTGCCTGACCCTTCTTCCTGCCCTGACATCGAACCTGTCTGCCACTCTTTACCTGTTGGACTCAGAATCTGGATTTGACCTTTTGCTTGTCCACGACCATTCTCCTGCCTACTCCTTTTGGATTAGAAATAAACTAACCATCCACCTCCTGTGTCTGCATTTGGGTCTCACCTTGTGACCTTATACACGGAAAGAAGACGCTTGTTATTCTCTCTTCTGAGATGGCTACAAGGCCCCCCTCCCTTTTCAGGAAAATCTGATCAGGCCTCCATTCTGCTCCTCCCCGCCCATAGGCAGAAATGAAAGCAGGAAGCATGTGTCGTACGGTCTGTTCAACGTTGGTCATTCACACAATAAAGAATGTGCGAATTACTGCATTTAACCACGGTAAGGGGACTGGGAACATGGACGAGTACATCAGTAAGAAGAAAGACATTGCAAGAATATAGTAGAGTTGCAACTCAATGGCTCAGACACGAGACGCATGTGGCAGGGACTTCAGACAATCACGGATTATAAAGGTCAAACCAGCCACGTTGTGGACACTGACTCCTCACTCCCAGACAAACTTAACATATTCTTTGCCCGCTTCGAGGAAAACAACACAGAGCCACCGTCGTGGACCCCTGCTGCTCATGAGGACTGTGGGCTCTCGATCTCTGTAGCCAACATGAGTAGGACTTTCATGCGTGTTAACCCTCTCAAGGTGGCATACCAATCCGCATCCTCGGTGCATGCACAGACCAGGTGGTTGGAGTGTTTACGGACATATTCAACCTCTCCCTATCCCAGTCTGTTGTCCTCACTTGCTTCAAGACATCAACCATTGTTCCTGTACCTAAGTTAGCTAAGGTAACTGAACTAAATGACCATCGCCCAGTAACACTTACCTCTGTCATCACAAAGTGCTTTGAGAGGCTAGTCAAGAACCATACAACCTCATCTTGCCCGACAAACCTAGACACACTACAATTTGCATACCGCCCCAACAAATGCGACTCCAACTCAATCATACATTTTGCTGATGACAAGACAGTGTCGGGCCTGATTACCAACAACGATGAGACAGCCTACAGGTAGGAGGTTAAAGCCCTGGCTAAGGAGCTGATTGTGGACTACAGGAGACAGACGAGGGAGCGTGCCCTCATCCACATTGACAAGGCTGTAGTGGAGAGGGTCAAAAGCTTAAATTTCCTTGATGTGCACATCTCCGAGGACCTGAAATCAAATCAAATGTTATTAGTCACATGCGCCGAATACAACAGGCGTAGACCTTACAGTGAAATGCTTACTTACAAGCAAATGGTCCCACCACACCGACACCATGGCGAAGAAAGCGCAACAGTGCCTCTACAACCTCAGGCGGCTAAAGAAATCTGACATGGCCCCTAAGACATACAAACTTCGACAAATGCACCATTGAGAGCATTCTGTCAGGCTGCATCACTACCTGGTATGGCAACGACACCGCCCTCAACCTCATGCCTCTCCAGAGGGTGGTGCATTCAGACCAAAGCATCACCGGGGGCACGCTGCCTTCCCCTCCAGGACATTTACAGCACTTGGTGTCAAAGAAAGGCCAAGAAGATCCTCAAAGACATCAGCCATCCAAGCTATGGTCTGTTCATTCTGCAACCATCTAGCAGACAGAGATGGTACAGGTGCATAAAAGCCTGGCCCGAGAGACTGAAAAACAGCTTCTATCTCCAGGCCATCGGACTGTTGAACTGCCATCACTAGCCGGCTACCTACCCGGTACTCTGTCCTGCACCTTGAGACTAATACCCCATCTATATAGAGTCATTGAACGCTGGTCACTTCATATTCTGTTTAAATACTGTTGTTCACTCACTACGTATGACAATACTGTATTCGCGCTCATCCTAATGTAGCTACATCTGTACATACCATTTTTTTCTCCAAATGATATACTGTCTATGAACACCACGTATTTATATTCTGGATTCTGACACATGCTCATTCTAATTGTTACTTTCTACTCTGGATTATTACTTGGGCTCATTCTGTAATTTCTTGATTTCTTGTTTAAATTGTGTTATTTGTTTATTTGTATTGTATTTGCAAGACTACTGCACTGTTGAAGTTAGTAACACAAGCATTTCGCTGCACCTGCTATAACAAATCTGTGCATGTGACCAATTTGATTAGATTTTATTAGACACACACACCCCTCCGACTACATCCTCATCACTCCAACATCCTCATCAACATCAAAACTGTTTATTCAGCCCGCCACGGTCCTTTTGACCCCTGCCTTTCTTCCTTTAAAGATCAGAGAGACAGGTGAATGTTCTTTAAATAAACTCTTCTAAACCAGAAGAGGAGTCAGACAGAGGAATAGAGCGAGTGCCGATTGGAACTAACCTCAGACAGTAATACATCTACACACACACCATGTGCACAAGCACACAAAAGTATGCGTGCATACTCACACACACTAAGGTATTGTATGACAAGGTTCACAAGATGCTATGCAAGGGATTATGGGTAATTAGCTAGCCGCATGGCCCTCTTCGTAATGATGGGAAAGCTGCCAGTGTCTAAACAGTGGAAAGGTCTCGCTTTGATGCCACACTCAATCTCCAGCAGGGCCAGATCCTTCTCACCCCATCCATACACACACACTCAGAAACACAGATAAGAGACATATAGAGAAGGAAACAGAGGAAGAGAGCGAGAGAAATGAATAGAGAGAGAGAGGGTTAAAAGCTAGAGAGAATGATAGGAAGAGGGAGAGATGCACTAAGAGAAAGAAAGGGAGATACACAGAGATAGAGAGGGAGATAGAGGGAGATACACAGATAAAGAGAGAAAGAGAGGGAGAGAAAGACAAGGAGATACACAGAGATAGAGAGAGAAAGATAGGGAGATACACAGAGATAGAGAAAGGGAGACAGAGATAGAGAGAGAAAGGGAGAAGAGATAGAGAGAGAAAGAGACAGAGGGAGAGAGAGAGAGGGAGATACACAGAGATAGAGAGGGAGAGAAAGAAGGAGAGAAAAAGTGATATACACTGAGAGAGAGAGAAACAGAGGGATATATATATATATATATATATAGAGAGAGAGAGAGAGAGAGAGAGAGACAGAGAGAGAGAAAGGGAGACACAGGGAGAGAATGAGTGAGAATGAAAGAGGGAGAGAGAAAGAGAGACACAGAGATAGAGAAAGGGAGAGCCAGAGATAGAGAGAGAAAGGTAGACAGAGATAGAGAGAGAAGGAGAGAAAAAGTGATATACACTGAGAGAGAGAAACAGAGGGAGAGAGAGAGAGAGAGAAAGGGAGACAGAGATAGAGAGAAAGAGAGGGAGATACACAGAGATAGAGAGGGAGAGAAAAAGGGATATGCACAGAGAGAGAGATAGAGAGAGAAAGAGAGGGAGATACATAGAGAGAGAGAGAGAGAGAGAGAGAGAGAGAGAGAGAGACAGACAGACAGACGGACAGACAGACAGACAGAGAGAAAGGGAGACAGACAGAAAGACAGAGAGAGAGAAAGAGAGACAGAGATAGAGAGGGAGATACACAGAGAGAGAGAGAGAGAGAGAGAGAGAGAGAGAGAGAGAGAGAGAGAGAAAGGGAGAGAGAGAGAGAGAAAGGGAGACAGACAGACAGAGAGAGAGAAAGAGAGACAGAGATAGAGAGGGAGATACACACAGAGAGAGAGAGGGATAGAAAGATATGAAAGAGAGAGAGAGTGAAGCAGCTCCTTAATCTCCCTTCATGTGTACTCAGTCATCCAGGACATGTTATGATGACAGGTCAAGTCATGTCAAGTAACAGGTGGGCACCAGAGCGCAGCGACTCAATGCATGCTGGGAGGAATAAGGGTGAATTGGAATTAGCCTCTGGTTCAGGGTCTACATTATGTGTGAGCATGCATGTGTGTGTGTGTGTGTGTGTGTGTGTGTGTGTGTGTGTGTGTGTGTGTGTGTGTGTGTGTGTGTGTGTGTGTGTGTGTGTGTGTGTGTGTGTGTGTGTGTGTGTGTGTGTGTGTGTTTCTAAACTGAAAAGAGAGGGGGCTTGGGTGTCCCGAATGTCGAATGGATTTACACTGTTACCAGAATGAATCATCTGCTGAACATGCTCAACAGTGACGACGCAACAGTTATGATACAGACACACTGACTGCCGATATGTACTTCAGGAGGACCTTCCTTCTCTTGCTAGAACAAAATACTTCCCTGCTTCAAGACAATCAGAGAGCACAAACCTCCACGTGGGGGAGCCAACAGAAGTGACATATTTTACATCTAGTTAACAACTTTTGTGCTAGAAGTATTTTTTTGTTAGGTTCAGTTTGATATTATGCATTATGGTTATCTAGTTGTGGCCATCTGGTTAGTATCAACAAGGGCGTACTACATATTCTATATAGCTAGCAACGACAGCGCATCTTGCTAGTTAGCTTACATTAGCTACAGCAGACAAGCCATATAAGCTACTGCCACTTTGTGGCCTGGAGTATTAAAACAAAGCAGCTACCCGGAGAGACTCCTTCCTGGACTTAGTGTACAGACTAGTCTGTACACTTATTACTATGAAATGATTCAAATGGGGCCCCAGTCCAGTAATGGACAGAGACTGTGTTCTAAGAAGACCTGCCTTATTAGTTATTTGAGCACTAACTCTAAGACCATAATAAGAACAATAGGCATAATTGATTTATCTAAAATGTATGAATTCTTTGAGAATCAGTTGGAGCTGACTTCACCAGAATAAAATAAAATAATTTTATACCATCAACATATAATTACACTAATCAATATATTTACAAATATAATGAGAATGATCATAGGAAAAGTTATAGAACAGCGTGAACGATAAGAAAATATCTCAAGACACAGTATCTGAACATCAGGAGTGGCATACTCAGTCTGTGGGCAGTCTTTGATCCTTGGTTCTGGTTAGGCCTCATGGAGGAGAACAAAGGGCTGTTTGTCCTTTCTTTTTGCTCTCTTCCTCTCCTCTGAGTTGGGTGGTTCCTTGGGCTGCTCCTCTGGGTCGTGTCCCTTGTTGCTCTCTTCCTCTCCTCTGAGTTGGGTGGTTCCTTGGGCTGCTCCTCTGGGTCGTGTCCCTTGTTGCTCTCTTCCTCTCCTCTGAGTTGGGTGGTTCCTTGGGCTGCTCCTCTGGGTCGTGTCCCTTGTTGCTCTCTTCCTCTCCTCTGTGTTGGGTGGTTCCTTGGGCTGCTCCTCTGGGTCGTGTCCCTTGTTGCTCTCTTCCTCTCCTCTGAGTTGGGTGGTTCCTTGGGCTGCTCCTCTGGGTCGTGTCCCTTGTTGCT